>NC_134488.1:31516825-31596778 GCF_040206685.1 Ascaphus truei | reverse complement strand
AGAGAGAGATACGGAGGAGAGAGAGAGAGATACGGAGGAGAGAGAGAGATACAGAGGAGAGAGAGAGATACAGAGGAGAGAGAGAGATACAGAGGAGAGAGAGAGAGAGATAGATACAGAGGTGAGAGAGAGTGATACGGAGGTGAGAGAGAGACAGAGGTGAGAGAGAGAGAGACGGAGGAGAGAGAGACAGAGGAGAGAGAGAGACGGAGGAGAGAGAGAGATACAGAGGAGAGAGAGAGAGAGATACGGAGGAGAGAGAGATAGAGAGAGATACGGAGGAGAGAGAGCTACAGATGAGAGAGAGAACTACAGAGGAGAGAGAGAGAGAGAGAGAGAGAGAGAGAGAGAGAGAGAGATACGGGAGAGAGAGATACGGGAGAGAGAGATACGGGAGAGAGAGATACGGGAGAGAGAGATACGGGAGAGAGAGATACGGGAGAGAGAGATACGGGAGAGAGAGATACGGGAGAGAGAGATACGGGAGAGAGAGATACGGGAGAGAGAGATACGGGAGAGAGAGATACGGGAGAGAGAGATACGGGAGAGAGAGATAAGGGAGAGAGAGATACGGGAGAGAGAGATACGGGGGAGAGATACGGGGGGGAGAGATACGGGGGGAGAGAGAGAGAGAGATACGGAGGAGAGAGAGAGATACGGAGGAGAGAGAGATACGGAGGAGAGAGAGAGATACGGAGGAGAGAGAGAGATACGGAGGAGAGAGAGAGAGATACGGGGGAGAGAGAGAGATACAGAGGAGAGAGAGAGATACAGAGAGAGAGAGAGAGATACAGATACAGAGGAGAGAGAGATACAGAGGAGAGAGAGATACAGAGGAGAGAGAGAGATACAGAGGAGAGAGAGAGAGAGATAGATACAGAGGTGAGAGAGAGTGATACGGAGGTGAGAGAGAGACAGAGGTGAGAGAGAGAGAGACGGAGGAGAGAGAGACAGAGGAGAGAGAGAGACGGAGGAGAGAGAGAGATACAGAGGAGAGAGAGAGAGAGATACGGAGGAGAGAGAGATAGAGAGAGATACGGAGGAGAGAGAGCTACAGATGAGAGAGAGAACTACAGAGGAGAGAGAGAGAGAGAGAGAGAGAGAGAGAGAGAGAGAGAGAGAGAGATACGGGAGAGAGAGATACGGGAGAGAGAGATACGGGAGAGAGAGATACGGGAGAGAGAGATACGGGAGAGAGAGATACGGGAGAGAGAGATACGGGAGAGAGAGATACGGGAGAGAGAGATACGGGAGAGAGAGATAAGGGAGAGAGAGATACGGGAGAGAGAGATACGGGGGAGAGATACGGGGGGGAGAGATACGGGGGGAGAGAGAGAGAGAGATACGGAGGAGAGAGAGAGATACGGAGGAGAGAGAGAGATACGGAGGAGAGAGAGAGATACGGAGGAGAGAGAGAGATACGGAGGAGAGAGAGAGAGATACGGGGGAGAGAGAGAGAGATACAGAGGAGAGAGAGAGATACAGAGAGAGAGAGAGAGATACAGATACAGAGGAGAGAGAGATACAGAGGAGAGAGAGATACAGAGGAGAGAGAGAGATACAGAGGAGAGAGAGAGAGAGATAGATACAGAGGTGAGAGAGAGTGATACGGAGGTGAGAGAGAGACAGAGGTGAGAGAGAGAGAGACGGAGGAGAGAGAGACAGAGGAGAGAGAGAGACGGAGGAGAGAGAGAGAGATACAGAGGAGAGAGAGAGAGATATACGGAGGAGAGAGAGATAGAGAGAGATACGGAGGAGAGAGAGCTACAGATGAGAGAGAGAACTACAGAGGAGAGAGAGAGAGATACAGAGGAGAGAGAGAGATATAGAGGAGAGAGAGAGAGATACAGAGGAGAGAGAGAGAGAGATACGGGGAGAGAGAGATACAGGGAGAGAGATAGAGAGAGATACAGAGGAGAGAGAGAGATACGGGGGAGAGAGATACGGGGGAGAGAGAGAAAGATACGGGGGAGAGAGAGAAAGATACGGGGAGAGAGAGAAAGATACGGGGGAGAGAGAGAGAGATACGGGGAGAGAGAGAGAGAGAGAGAGAGATACGGGGAGAGAGAGAGAGATACGGGGAGAGAGAGAGAGATACGGGGAGAGAGAGAGAGATACGGGGAGAGAGAGAGAGAGATACGGGGAGAGAGAGAGAGAGATACGGGGAGAGAGAGAGAGATACGGGGGAGAGAGAGATACGGGGGAGAGAGAGAGATACGGGGGAGAGAGAGAGATATACGGGGGAGAGAGAGAGAGATACGGGGGAGAGAGAGAGAGATATGGGGAGAGAGAGAGAGATACGGGGGAGAGAGAGAGAGATACGGGGGAGAGAGAGAGAGATACGGGGGAGAGAGAGAGAGATACGGGGGGAGAGAGAGAGAGATACGGGGGGGAGAGAGAGAGAGAGATACGGGGGAGAGAGAGATACAGAGGAGAGAGAGAGATACAGAGGAGAGAGAGAGATACAGAGGAGAGAGAGATACAGGGGAGAGAGATAGAGAGAGATACGGGGGAGAGAGAGATACAGAGGAGAGAGAGAGATACAGAGGAGAGAGAGAGATAGAGAGAGATACGGGGGGAGAGAGATACAGGGGAGAGAGATAGAGAGAGATACAGAGGAGAGAGATACGGGGGAGAGAGAGAAAGATACGGGGCAGAGAGAGAGAAAGATACGGGGGAGAGAGAGAGATACGGGGAGAGAGAGAGAGATACGGGGGAGAGAGAGAAAGATACGGGGGAGAGAGAGAGATACGGGGAGAGAGAGAGAGATACGGGGGAGAGAGAGAGATACGGGGGAGAGAGAGATACGGGGAGAGAGAGATACGGGGAGAGAGAGAGATACGGGGGAGAGAGAGAGAGATACGGGGGAGAGAGAGAGATACGGGGGAGAGAGAGAGATACGGGGGAGAGAGAGAGATACGGGGGAGAGAGAGAGATACGGGGGAGAGAGAGAGAGATACGGGGGAGAGAGAGATACGGGGGAGAGAGAGAGAGAAAGATACGGAGAAGAGAGAGAGAAAGATACGGAGAAGAGAGAGAGAAAGATACAGAGGAGAGAGAGATAGAGAGAGATACGGGGAGAGAGAGATACAGGGGAGAGAGATAGAGAGAGATACAGAGGAGAGAGATACGGGGGAGAGAGATACGGGGGAGAGAGAGAGATACGGGGGAGAGAGAGAGATACGGGGGAGAGAGAGAGAGAGATACGGGGAGAGAGAGAGATATACGGGGGAGAGAGAGAGATACGGGGGAGAGAGAGATACGGGGGAGAGAGAGATACGGGGAGAGAGAGATACGGGGAGAGAGAGAGATACGGGGGAGAGAGAGAGAGAGATACGGGGGAGAGAGAGAGAGAAAGATACGGAGAAGAGAGAGAGAAAGATACGGAGAAGAGAGAGAGAGAAAGATACGGAGAAGAGAGAGAGAAAGATACGGAGAAGAGAGAGAGAAAGATACGGAGGAGAGAGAGAGAAAGATACGGAGAAGAAAGGGGGGAGAGAGATATACGGAAGAGAGAAAGAGATATGGCCACCACTTGCAGTTAACAATCTTGTCCCTACAAAATACACGTTATTCAGAAGACTTCATCCAGGGTTGTCTAAGCCTAAGGTGACATAAAAAGTATGTCACTGTTGGGGTATCAGATGGATGTGGGGGGGGCATTAAGGCTGGGGTTCTCAACTCAATCAGTCCCTGCTTCAGCACATGTGGCTCAATCAGTCCCTGCTTCAGCACAGGTGGCTCAATCAGTCCCTGCTTCAGCACAGGTGGCTCAATCTTCGACTGAGCCACCTGTGCTGAAGCAGGAAAGCTTCTTAAAACCTGATCTCATGGGGGGGCTTGAGCACCCCTGCACTATGGACATATTACAGTGCAGAGTCTGGCGCGGGAAAACTGCCCTGTGAGGTGGAGCCAGGGTTACGGTGCAGGTTACTCAACGGGTCGGTTATTTAGTCTAAACCGGGTCAGTCCCACATAGGAACAGAGCGACCCAATGACAGGGACATTTATTTTTGTCATTTTTTTATTGAGGAAAATATATACCTAAACGTAAAACACACAAGGCATAAAAAGGTACCGGCGCAAACTATTATAAATGATCACATGGGTAGCCATATACGGTTATTTCTTCATCTTTTCTTCTCCTTCCTCTTTTTACATTTTTAACCAAATGAACCTCACATTTCACCGATACACCATCAACAAAACAGGAGGGGTAAAGGGGGAGTAACACAAGGAAACCACCCGAGCAAGAAAACCAATACTGCCACATAGTATAGTCACGTAAGCTGGCACTTATACGGGATCGTATATATGCATGTATGTATGGCGCCATCTATGTACATAGCGTATCACAGCAGTAATACACGGGGCATAATAACAATACAACGCAATGGAAAGAGGCGCTCGATTCAAACGTCACATCAGGAAACAGGAGTCCCTGCCCCGAAGAGCTCACAATCTTTTATGTGTATGTAAATAGATAATATTACTATGAAGCCATATTTATGTTGCACCAAACAAAATAGACAGATTCAACAACTATGAATACACAAAGGCAGAGGGATGTATTTCTATGCAAGGGGAAGTGCTCGTAAGAGTCATCACTAAGAGATTGTACTGTATGTACGGTTAGTGTCATTATAGTTTACAGAGATGTAAACAGGTGGAATTCAGGACAAGCACTTATTTAATAGAAATGGATAAAAAGGTTTAAAGCCGTTTAAATAATCATAGAATTGAGTCGTCTGCCAACAAGTCCTACTTTCAGTAATGGACCTCAGACACCGGTTGGTTGGTGAGGTCGATAACCAGCAATGGCAAAGGGTCTGTGTGACAGAAGCCTAGTTGGGATTGTCTCCCAGTCACATGGAGATAGTTATTGGGGGGTTTCCATCACCTTCCCAAAGGCTGCGATGGGGCAGGATTGGGGGCAGGATTGGGGGCAGGGTCGCTTGCAGAGCGAAGATGTAGCGTCTAAAGCGAGTCCATTTTGCAGGCGCAACGATGCGCACGGCCCCGCGCGCCTGTCAGCCGAGCAATCTGTGGGCTACAGGTCCTCGTGATGGGGAGGTGCGGCCGATGACGTCACCGAGCCGGTTCGCCCTCATTGGGCAAACCGCTCACGTGACCCGGCCGGTGCGAGACAAATGCAAAAAACAAACATTCTCGCGAAAAATCAGCCGCAGCGACGCTCACGTGCCCGCGCGTATAGACCTCAATGTGTTTGATCGTGCCACGCGAGCAATCGCCCGCGCTGAGCATGGACGCAGCCTAAAGCCTGTAATATAGTGAGCTCGCACTACCATGCACAAACGCGTCAATGATAACTGCATGTGTGAGCCCAACAGTGATATAGTTGGGACGTGCGCACCTGTGAGCGTTGGCGCGGCAGATCTGAGGAAAGACATGAAATTTGTATTTTCGTGCTGTTGGCGCGCCACGTGACACTGGGAGCCAATCACAGTGAGGCCTACCCTTCTGATGTCATGGCCACGTGCGTCACCGTTTGGACTATGTAAGGTCCGGGGGAACACCTCTCTCTAAAGGGGTTCCCCCCGCGACTTTACTCACCCCCGCTCCAGCTCTGCCTTCTCGCCGCCGCGGGCGGGATCTCCCTTCTCCTCCGCTTCCCGCGGCGGCTACTGATCTCGCGCATGCGCGCGCACGGCAGGGGACCTTTGCGTCCTCCCTCAGGGGGAGCTCCCGCCCCCAGCTGAGGCCGCGCGCGTCTCTCCCGCGCGGCGCACCGCTCACAAGCTGCATATCTAGCACAGCTGTGGTAAGTCTCCCTACCAATCCCTATCTTCCCTGGGGCCGCTCCCTCGTTACTCCCCCTCTCCCTATTGGTCCTTCCTCCTACTTATACCTTGCTCAGCCATTCATTCTTTGGCTGAGCATAGCTTTGTATGACCTGTGTTAACCACGGTCGTGCCTGTCTCAGTTCCTGTCCCTTTGTCTCCTTAGTGATCCCTTGCGTACCGAACCGGCCTGGCTGTGGATCCGCTCTGGTCTTCCACCCCTGGTTTGTATCCTGACCTCCTGGACACCCCGACCCCTTTACCTCAGTTTGCGGATTCCGACCTACCTCCTGGCTCTGGACCCCAGGCTCTCGGTACCACCTATCTTCTGGATTCTCCCTTCTCGTCTGGCGAGTACCTTACTTTATCTTATACTCCCAGGCGGTTCCAGACGCCTATTTTCCACTTTCCAGGCGTGTCCCCGTGGCTGTGGGTGCAGTTTGTTACCCATCTCACCTCAGTTTCGGGGTCCCTCCTTGTCCGTGGTGAGCACAGCGTAACAGACTATCGGCACAAAACGCGGGCGTCACTTGCAAGCACAACGCCGTGCGCGTGGCCGTTTGTTGTGACCCTGGCAGGACTAGCGCTCACGGATTGAGACAGCTGGAAGAGGCGCAGTTACAGGGCAGCTCTCGCAGTCTGCAGGTTGTAACTCCATGAGGGCTGCAAACGTACAGAGGGACACCAGTAATGGGAGAAGGCAGCCCGGCGATCAGAGCATGTCCCAGTACAAGGTGGCTGGTATGTAAGGAGTCTCTGGCAGCCCCAATGTGATGTTGATAGTGCAGTCACAGACACGAATACCTGATAGGCGGCAGCCATAATATAGATTACCTGACAGCCGGGAGGGGGGGGGGGGAGGGAGACCATACGTGTCTCAAAAGAAGAGCTCCTTGTTTGGCCAACAATCCACAGAGGGTGAAGCCACCAATGTAAATGGGTAGAGGGAGAATGGCTATGGATTAAGAACGGCCAGGCACAGTTCATCGGGGTTGAGTGGCCACCTTGAAGAAACGCCTCCCGGAAGTCGGCAGGGACATGTAGGAGCAAAGTGACCCGACAGTGACGTGTTTAATGAAAGGGTCAATCCCATGTGGCACAAAGTGACCCAATGACCACGACGATCCGACTGCCTGCGAACTCTTGCGTGTTCAGACAAATTAACAACAGCCGCCTCGTTTGTTCTTGTGAAGTAACCACGTGGCCGTCGTTAACCCGGCAGCTACAAGGGCAGGATTGGCATCTGACAAGAATGGATATCGGAGACATGTTCACTTGAAGGCCGAGCGAATCTTCCTAATGAATGTTTAATTAGTCTTCATGCCTGGGACAGTGCGCGGCGAGACATAGCGCGGTGCTTAACCCTTTCGTTGGGCTGCAGGTTCCCTGGCAAATGATTCAAGTGCGCAGCATCGTTTGCATGGCACAGTTCAATATATTGTATGAGTGGCGATAGATGTGCGATTACTGTTACATTATAATCAGGGACAATATATCACCACTCTGGCTATAGAAAAGTAATAATAAAACATATTATTCTGGAGAATTTATCCCCACTCCTGTTATGTGTGTGTTATAATACAATATTATGAAGAAAACAGTGTAATCACCACTCCTGTTATAACCCCCCCACAAATAAAAAGGTGTAAAGGGCGCTGCTGCAAAGTGCATGGAAATATACTGAATACAATATAATGACCGTGAAGAGACGTGAATGTAAGTGCCAAATAAAGTGAGAAAAAATGACAGAAAACTCACGTGAATAAAGTGTACTACAGTAAGCGCTAAATCAATTCGAAAATGTGTATAAAAAAAAATGCAGCTCTTAAACCTGAATGAGAATGTCCCAGTCGCTCTCCGAGGACAGGGGTGGCCAACGCCAGGCCTCAGGGGCCACCAACAGGCCAGGTATATTGGATATCCCTGCTTCAGCATAGGTGGCTTAATGACAGCTACCGTTTGAGCTACCTGTGCTGAAGCAGGGATATTCCCAATACCTGGCCTGTTGGTGGCCCTTGAGGCCTGGCGTTGGCCATCCCTGCCCTAGGTAGTAGATCAGCAGAGGTTGGAGACTGCCGATGTCACCCCGGAGAATTAGAACACATACTGTATAATACCATGTGATCTTGCTGGGTTGCTAATCGTGGAATAGGAGTCTGAGAATGGTGCGCTCATTTCTCTAGTAATAAAAGGGCATTTCCAAAACTGCAGCAAGTCACATGAAGGGGCGAGATGGGATTTAGGGATCAGCCTATGGGAAAGCAGTATCTCCTCCAAGATCTCTTATGAGAGGTGTCACATAAGGGTCGTTGTGTAGTGGCGGGGCGCGCTACGCCGTGCGTGCTCACGGCAGTTATAGAGGGCTGAGGTCAGCCAACCCTTCTATACAAGGGAGAGGGGAGCCGACAGACAGCGGCGAAGACGGGGAAAAGATGATTTCACGCCGCTACCGGCGCTCAAATGTATGTATGTATGTATGTGTGTGTGTGTGTGTGTGTGTATGTATGTGTGTATGTGTGTATGCATGTTTCAATGATTGCACAACTAAAATAAAAAAATATTTATTAAACTTTTTTTTTTCTTTAAAAAAATCTTATTTAGGACTTTCTTCACTCACACAACCCATGCACACACATATACTCACACATACACACATATACACACATATACACACACACTGTACCTGCAGCTCCTGGCTCTATAACAGGGAAAAGCATGCGGCACGTGCACGCGCGTTCACATAAGCACGCACGGCCGCATGCTGTATATAACGGGCCAAGACACATGTGAGCACGTGACCTGCATACAGGACAAGGGTTAATACACAGCCCACTAGCTGGCCCACTTTTCAACTTCTGCAAAGGTCCCTCAAATGAGTAATGTCTCCCCTCACTCTGTCCCCATACACCATCTGTCACGGACAGCACACTTGTGATCACGTGACTTAGACATGCAACCAGGGTTAATACACACGGCTACTCTAGCCAACTCGCCTTTCTGTCCCATAATGAACTTCAAATGAGATTATAGCTACCCCTTACTCGATTGCAATCAGATCTATACGCTGCCAACACCAAAGGTAAAAGATATTAGAAAAATATACAGAGCCTCTGGTCTCTCTTTATTAAAGAAAAACTATGCACTTAACACACAATAATCTGTTTAAGCAAAATGTGTACAAAAACTGTACTTTACTCTATACAAAGAAGTGCAACAGTTCATTCAGAGGCCAAAGCATCACTTATTAAGGGTGTGTGTATACACACACACACACACACGTGATGTGACCCACAAGGTCGAAACCGTCTGTCTGTGAGTGGGTTCACTGGCTTTGCATCTCATCCCAGGCTATGTTCAAAAGCTGTGTTTAAAACGGCGAGCATTGGCTTAAAGGTGCCATGTAATAATGGCTTTAAGATAAAAAGGTGTCTCCATCAGTGATAGCCCCCCAATTACACCCTCTTCGTAGAGCAGCACAGACACAGGAATAAAAACAATTATTGTATTTCTAACACAATTTTAACCAACGTTAACCCCTGAAGTACCAGGTTGATTAAAATAATTAATATCCATGCCATTTTTATTACAAGGGGTATATTGCAGTGTACGTCTCAATAGAAAAAGAGAAACACAAACCGTGCAGACAGTACACAATTTGCATTAAAATAAGGCTCAACAAATGTACACTTACAATGACTCCATTAAAACCACACATATAAGTAACAGTAGCAGTAATAGTGGTGCAGTGCGTAAACGGTCTCGTGTTTCGTGTTCAATATAGAAAATAATCAATTAAAGACCAAAACATACATCATACCAGTTGATAGCAATAATTATATTCTTAGATCCAGCTGCCACCACGAAAGGTGGATCTCAAATATACCATTTGGTCAGCTAAGATTGAAAAGAATTTGTGCAGAAAAGGAGACCAACTACAAATGTGAAATTGTAAAAACAAACGTGCGGCGAGCGGAAATGAAGGATCTGTAGTGAAAGAACCAAAGCATTAGATAGAAGAGTTTAATCAATCCAAGTTCCAACAAAGAAACGAAACTGGGACCTACGAAAGATTTTATAATAGCATTCATAACGCAGTATAAAAAGGGGCTGTTAAAATGAAAAATGTGATTGCGAAACATTGGCAAAGTCTGAAGCCGATGCCTTCTGCATCCAGAGAAGTCCATGGTCCCTGGAGGTCTCAACATGGATATTGATACAGGGGCCTTCATCGTTTAGCAAGGCGGGTCATATTCCAGGGTTCTCATCTGCATCTCCGATAATATAATACTGTGGGGACATGGTTGCAACCCCACACCTCACATTTGTTATTTATAATTCTGCTGGTGTTGGGGTGTGGAGATTGTCATTCTTACCCCCAAAAGATTGAGAATAATTTTGGATATAAAAAGTATCCACGTCTCCTATTTATATATTAATACATTCGTTTTCTCTTTCCCTTCTGTCTGGAGGTCGGAAAGTCACCATTATGTGCATTTATAGATAGAATATCTCTATGATATTGTTACATTTAGCACCTCTGATGCTTATATATGTTTGTATATTCGATACACTATTGGGGAATGAAGTATAAATATCGTCTATGTACAGTATCATTTTTGGAGAGGAGTTGGCTTGTCGTCACTCTTATTGTGTGTGTGTATAGTAGCATCACTGTTTTTTCAGTTAAAAGATGTATTAGTAGCTTTATTTATGCGCACACACTATATGCATGGTTTTATTATAATATACATCTGTTTCTATTGCATACACATCTGAGTCTAGTTAAGGCAGATATATGGTAGGTATGTATAAAACTATGCACCAATGAGAGCACCGAGAGGATCCATTAAAGAGGGACCTTAGACACCCATCAATAGGAGTCCTGACGAAGCTGGATAAGCAAAATGCGTCGAGTCCGTGCTTGCAGCGTTTCTTCGAGATACAAGCCCATTCCTCGCTCTGCTAACCGGAAGTGCGGATACCGGAAGAGTTGGCGAATGATCACGAGGGACGCCAGTATGGACGGCGGTAAGATCGTTCTCACACTGCACCACCGACATGGTCACTTCTATGCGCACTTTGTATGGATTCATTGCAAGTGTACATTTGCTGAGCCTTACTTTTATGCATATATATTGTGTAGTCTGCACTGTGTGTTTCCCTTTTCTATTGAGACATACACTGCAACACACCTCTCATACGAGATCTTGGAGAGATTCCTCAGAGACACGTCTTTCCTATAAGCGGATCCCTAAATCCCTTCCACCTCTTCATGAGGTTTTGGAAATGCCCTTTTATTACTAGAGAAATGTGAGCGCACATTCTCAGACTCCTTTTACACAATTAGCAACCGAGCAAGATCATATTGTATTATACAGTACATGTAACAGGAAGGGTGATATATTCTTTATACTGTATTATCTTTCATTATAACATACATAAAGCAGGAGTGGTGATATATTCTTGATGATATTGTCTCTCTTTATATCATCACTCCTGCTATATGTATGCTATAAAGAAATACAATATCAAAAAGAAAAATATCTATATATCCAACTCTATGCCCAGGACATGCCTGAAAACGAGACGTAACTCAATGTATTACTTCCTGGTAAAACATTTTATAAATAAATATCACCACTCCTGCTATATGTATGTTATAAAGAAAGAAATATTGTATTATTGTATGTCTTTATTTATATAGCGCCATTAATGTACATAGCGCTTCACAGTAGTAATGTGGTAATCAAATAAATAACAGATCATGGGAATAAGTGCTTCAGACATAAAAGTAACATTACAGTCTAAATGGTAGGTAGGGAGAACGTAGGGAGAACGTACAGAGACAGTAGGAGGGAAATCATAGAGAGTATATCACCAGTCCTGCTATATAAATTATATTCAGGAAAATATTATTGCGCGTCCTATGAAAAAGAAAGTGCTGTTGAGCCTTATTTTTGGAGCCTGTTCCGTGCCAGGGTAGCGCTGGGTTTATTTTGGGCCGGTGTCAGGACAGAGAGATGGATGACTGGGAAACCACTAATTGCCCTGTAAAGTTTCAAACACAACACACACTTTTTAGCCAGGCGGCCCCAGTTATAACGGCTTTATCTGCTCCCTCTCGAGGGCACAAAGGGGGAGATTGTTGGGAATAGAAATATTAGTTTTT
Organism: Ascaphus truei; assembly: GCF_040206685.1. NCBI lineage: Eukaryota > Metazoa > Chordata > Amphibia > Anura > Ascaphidae > Ascaphus > Ascaphus truei. The sequence goes on along the minus strand of NC_134488.1, from coordinate 31,584,808 downwards.
CGGGAGGAGACTACGCCCACTGAGGCGTTTATCCACGAGGAACTTAAAACAGAGCGGGATATAGATATACTGCTCCTTTAAAGACGGAGAATCCGGGTGTGTATCCACAAGTCTCATACTCTGTAACTTTCAAAATCCTCGTTACTGTATACAGGTGTCTCACCCTAGGTTTCTCAAGGAAGTCAAGGCTTATACGATATACCCCGTACTGTGTTCATTATCAGTGTATACTGTAGATAATACATGCATCTAACAGTGATGGTGGAGCTATAGGGAGCAGTTATATGGAGAGCGGTTATATGGAGAGATAGGAGGAGTTATAGGGAGAGGTTATATGGAGAGATAGGAGGAGTTATAGGGAGAGGTTATATGGAGAGATATGGGGAGCGGTTATATGGAGAAATAGAAGTAGTTATAGGGTGAGGTTATATGGAGAAATAGGAGGAGTTATAGGGAGAGGTTATATGGAGAGATAGGAGGAGTTAAAGGGAGCAGTTATATGGAGAGATAGGAGTTATAGGGAGAGGTTATATGGAGAGATAGGAGTTATAGGGAGAGGTTATATGGAGAGATAGGAGTTATAGGGAGAGGTTATATACCAAGACTACATTTTTAAAGCTCCCAGCGACTGATCTCCAGATTAGAACCAACGCTAACACCACCCTAACTCCTGTTACTAGTTTTAAATACCTGGGCATGTGGTTGGACTCCCACTTAACATTCGGGATGCACATTGATACCCTGACAACCAAGACCTATGCCAAACTAGGGGTACTTTACAGGAACAAATCCTCCCTAAGTCTCCTGGTCAGAAAGCGTATCGCACTGCAGATGCCAATGCCAATTATTCACTATGGAGACATAGTATATGGCTCGGCACCTCAAACCCACCTTAGCAAACTTGACACCCTCTACAATTCAATTTGTCGTTTTGTTCTCCAATGCAACTATAACACACATCACTGCGAAATGCTCAAAGAACTAGATTGGTCATCACTCGAGTCTAGGCGCAAAGTTCACCTTTCCTGTCTTGCCTTCAAATTCTTTATGGGCAAGCTACCCAGCTATCTGAACAAGCTCCTCACCCCTACCACATGCAGCACTTATCACCTGAGATCTGACTCCAAAAGACTGTTCATGGTCCCAAGGCTCAACAAAGTATCCGGCCGCTCCTCCTCCTCTTACCGTGCACCCCAAAACTGGAACAACCTACCAGAGACTCTCACATCAACCACCAGTTTAAGTTCTTTCAAATCTAAGGCTGTCACACATTTTAATCTGGTCTGTAACTGTTTCATACGTCCATAATATATATTATCTTTAACTGTGCATGCAATGTCTTGTATATAATGTATACCCTGCTCATTTATGTAACTGTGTGTTTGTAAACATGTATTTGCATCTTTCTGCAAACTTTTTTACTCACGACAACAAACGGTAAGCTACTCAGATCACACTATGATCCCATTCTTGCTAACCTGCATATTTTAACCCCCCACCCCTTTACAACTTCTTTCACTGCAGCCTCTTCCAAAACTGACTGCACAAAACACTGAAACCCTGAACTGACTCTAGCATTGCAATGCACCAAAACATTTGACAAGGAACAGGCACACCACTGCTGTTTAGTCTGCACACACTCACTTTGTTCACAACAGCTCCTTGCAGCACTGCCTACCTCTGGCATAATGAACCTGCTCTGTATCTTAACATTTTTCTTTCTCCTGGCCTCATGGAGATGTTACACTCTCTATACACTACAAACTCCTCCATCCTGGCCCACACCCAACATCACCATACACCCTGGACTACTCAAAAGCCTTGCACTATCTACTGAATGTTGGTGGAGAACTCTAAAAACCAGCACACCAACCACTGCTCACTCTAATGGCAAACACCACAAATTTACAACGTCCAAACAACTACCCAAATTCCTACTCGTACTGTTACTCTCCTTAGCAGGTGATATTGAACCTAACCCAGGTCCTCCCATTTCAAATCTGTCCCATGCCCCTGAGAATTCCACCTTTAAATTCCAAAAAGGCCTATCTGTCGCCCATATAAATATCCGGAGCCTGCTGCCCAAACTGGACGAACTAAGGGCATGGTGCTATATGCATAAACCCAAAGCCATCATTCTTACAGAAACATGGCTATCCCCTAAAACCCCTGATGCAAATATCGCCATTCAGGGATACTCCATTTTTAGGAGAGATAGGTCAAAGAGAGGAGGAGGGGTGTTATTTTATATTGCAGACACCTTACAATTTACACTGTTAAATTGCCCCCCCAAGCCCACCCTCCTTTGAAATTCTAGTCGTCAAAATCTGCCTCCCCTTTTCTAAGCCCATCTTGCTTGCTGGCATCTACCGCCCCCCTAAAGCCCCTCTACAATCCCTGACTGATATCACCCAATTTCTTGGCTCCATTTCCTCTCTGAATGAGAAGAGTGAGCTGCTAGTTCTTGGGGATTTCAACTTCAATTGGCTTGACCCTAACAACCACAAAATCCAGATACAACTCAAGTCACTTAACCTATCGCAATTGATTTCCCAAACCACACGGATAAACCTGAAATCGCACAACCATTCCTTGCTAGACTGGATTCTCTCCTCAAACCCCAGCAGAATCCAATCCTCTGGCATCCTTCCTGACATTTTCAGTGACCATGCAATAGTGTACTGTGTAAGGAAAATTAAACCGCCCCAATCAAGCCCTAAAGTTCTCCTCACTAGAAAATATAAAAACTTTAACCCACAACAGTTTCTGGATGATCTTACCAACTGCCCATGGCACAGAATCGATTTAATTCCCGACCCTGATTCTGCACTCGACTATTTCCAATCCGAGTTCTTAAAACTCTGCGATACTCATGCTCCACTACGCAAAATAAGGGTAGGGGGGGCCCACCTTCCATGGGTTACAACTGACCTTATTGCACTCTACCAGCTCAGGGATACCTTGTGGAAAAGCTACAAAGTAACTGGCACTACCAAGGATCTCTATCACTACAGATGCATGCGGAACATGTGCACAAGGCATGCAAAAGCACAATATTACTCTGACAATCTCCACCAAAATACAACAAACCCAGCTAACTTCTGGAAGGTTATCAACAATATATTCCAGCCTCCTAACCATCAACAACCAAGTAATATCACTAAGGGGGATATTACTCTGACAAACCCCACTGACATTGCAAATGCATTCAATGATTACTTTCTGGGGTGTGCCACTAACTTATTAGCAAAACGCAGCCCAAACCCCAAACCTGAATCTCATCCTGGGAGTACCCCTATAGTCCCACCCCCTCCCAACACTGCCCACAATTTTCAATTTGGCCTAGTATCTGAAGAGGAGATTATACAAGCGCTCCTCAAACTAAAACTAAGCAGCCAATGTGGACCTGACTTACTACAATCTAGGTTCCTACGACTTGGTGCCCCAGCCATTGCCAAACCAATTGCGTCCATAGTCAATTCTATCCTGTCTGCAGGCCATATTCCTAAGACCTGGAAAACTGCCAGAGTTGTCCCAATCTTCAAAAGTGGAGACAAAAACACTGTCTCAAACTACAGGCCAATCTCACTTCTCCCAATTCTATCCAAACTCATGGAAAAATGTGTCCACTCCCAATTAAGCGATTTCTATACCAAGACAAATTTCCCTAGCCAATTCCAATCTGGCTTTCGTCCCAAACACTCCACCGTAACTACCCTGCTAAAAGTTTGCAATGAAATCCAGTGTGGAATGGAGCGGGGTCAACTCACTGGTGCAGTATTCCTAGATTTTGCAAAGGCTTTTGATACTGTTGATCATGCTATCCTGCTTAACAAACTCCAGAGCTCTGGAATAGGGAAGCATGCATTAAACTGGTTTCAGTCCTACCTATCAGGAAGATCCCAACATGTGTCCATCTCAGGCTCTAACTCCAACCCCCTGGATATCACCGGTGGTGTCCCGCAAGGCTCTGTTCTGGGGCCCCTACTCTTCTCAGTGTTCATTAATGATCTTCCCACAGCTTGTAAGGAAGCCTCAATACACATGTATGCAGACGACACAATCCTATATGCACACAGCCATAGCCTCTCTGACCTTCAACACATACTTAAGTCTGACTTTTTGAGACTCGAAAACTGGATTTCCCAAAACAAACTGTTTTTAAACACTGACAAGACTGTAACAATGGTGTTTGGGACCAAGACTACATTTTTAAAGCTTCCAGTGACTGAGCTCCAGATTAGAACCAACGCTAACACCACCCTAACCCCTGTCACTAGTTTTAAATACCTGGGCATGTGGTTGGACTCACACTTAACATTCGGGATGCACATTGATACCCTGACAACCAAGACCTATGCCAAACTAGGGGTACTTTACAGGAACAAATCCTACCTAAGTCTCCTGGTCAGAAAGCGTATCGCACAGCAGATGCTAATGCCAATTATTGACTATGGAGACATAGTATATGGCTCAGCACCTCAAACCACCTTAACAAACTTGACACCCTCTACAATTCAATTTGTCGTTTTGTTCTCCAATGCAACTACAACACACATCACTGCGATATGCTCAAAGAACTACATTGGTCATCACTAGAGTCTAGGCGCAAAGTTCACCTTTCCTGTTTTACCTTTAAATTCTTCATGGGCAAGCTACCCAGCTATCTGAGCAAGCTCCTCACCCCTACCACTTGCAGCACTTATCACCAGAGATCAGACTCCAAAAGACTGTTCATGGTCCCAAGGCTCAACAAAGTATCCGGACGTTCCTCCTTCTCCTACCGTGCACCCCAAAACTGGAACAACCTACCGGAGACTCTCACATCCACCACCAGTTTAAGTTCTTTCAAATCTAAGGCTGTCTCACATTTTAATCTGGTCTGTAACTGTTTCATATGCCCATAATATATATTTTCTTTAACTGTGCACGCAATGTCTTGTATATAATGTATACCCTGTTCATTTATGTAACTGTATTTGTAGCCATGTATTATTAGTTTTACTCTGTGCCCAGGACATGCTTGAAAACGAGAGGTAACTCTCAATGTATTTCAGTACTTCCTGGTAAAATATTTTATAAATAAATAAATAATATGGAGAGATAGGAGTTATAGGGAGAGGCTAAATGGAGAGATAGGAGGAGTTATAGGGAGAGATAGGAGGAGTTATAGGGAGAGGTTATATGGAGAGATAGGAGGAATTATAGGGAGCGGTTATATGGAGAGATAGGAGTTATAGGGAGCGGTTATATGGAGAGATAGGAGTTATAGGGAGCGGTTATATGGAGAGATAGGAGTTAGTTACAGGGAGGAGTTAGTTACAGGGAGAGGTTATAGGGAGAGATAGGAGGAGTTATAGGGAGAGGTTATAGGGAGAGATAGGAGGAGTTATAGGGAGAGGTTATAGGGAGAGATAGGAGGAGTTATAGGGAGCGGTTATATGGAGAGATAGGAGGAGTTATAGGGAGAGGTTATATGGAGAGATAGGAGGAGTTATATGGAGAGATAGGAGGAGTTATAGGGAGAGATAGGAGGAGTTATAGGGAGAGGTTATATGGAGAGATAGGAGGAGTTATAGGGAGCGGTTATATGGAGAGATAGGAGGAGTTATAGGGAGCGGTTATATGGAGAGATAGGATGAGTTATAGGGAGCGGTTATATGGAGAGATAGGAGGAGTTATAGGGAGCGGTTTTATGGAGAGATATGAGGAGTTATAGGGAATAAACAGGAACGCGTGATTAATGCTGGGGGTATATGAGCAATGCATACACTGTGTGCTGCTCTCATGTTGGTGTATATGGTGCTCACCGGGGAATATTCCGAGCAGACAGAATATACTATTTCTGATTCCACTAAAAGAAATCAAGCAGGGCCGCAAACCCGCTTCCAACTAATGAGCAGATTCATCACCGCTTCACCTCAACTCCCTGATAATGAACACGCCGCGCAGTATAATGATGTCGAGTATCTAGACAGTGATCGTGAACACGCCAAGCTGTATAATAATGCGCAGTATATCTATACAGTGATAAATGAACACGCTGCACTGTATAATGATGCAGAGTATCTAGATACACCGATAATAAACATTATTGAATGATGCAGAGTATGTCTAAACACTAATAATGAACATGCTGCGCTGTATAAAACATGCTGCGCTGTATAATGATGCAGAGTATGTATATACACGGATAATGACGGTATATGTATAACAAGGCTAAGTATCTCTATACACCATTAATGAACACGCCCCGCTGTATATTCATGGAGTAGATCTATACACTGATAATGAACATGCTGCGGTCTCTAATTGAATGGAGTATATATGTTTAGCACTTGTTCCGTAGTATATAATTTCTTTAATAGCGTTTCAATCTTACAACAGAATGCTTAACTGAAAGGCACAGCAAGAAGTCCCAGACTATACAAGGCACACACAATATAATCCAGGTCAGACATATGCACGGTGAGAATGACGCACTGATTTCGGGGACATCGCACTGTGTACAATGCCGGATATAATTGACGTTCCCGGGTTTGATATTGGGGGTGTGCGAGTGGGCCTGGCGGTTTGTACAGTGGGTTTCGTGTCGGCGATGTTAGCTCTGCCTCTCACAGCCGAGTTATAAAACACTCCGGGGTCCCTGCTGCTCTCGCTGCTGCTCTCTGTCTGCGGCTCAGCCAGATAATTGGGGGCAGGAGGGAATAGCAGCTTTGAACTTGTCAGCGATCCTCAAAGCCATCTTTCCTATATATGTATTTAAATGGCTTTTCATTGGTATGTTGTCTGTAGGACAGTGAATTAGAACCTGACTGAGTCCAAAGAGAAACTGCATGTTCTATATAAATATACACACACACACACACACACACACACACACACACACACACACACACACACACACACACACACACACACACACACACACACACACACACCTTGACCCTGTATAAACCCCCTGGCTGTGAACACTCTGTATTAACTTTGGCCTGTACACCCTCCGCAGCTCATCCCCACACAGGCACTCAGAACAGACCACTCGGGTACACAAACAGGACGGCAATACCTCATCCCACAGCAGCTATTTACTGCTCCTTGCGGTTTTCACTGCTATATATGAGCGATTCTGGGGTTTATTTCGGTGCACGACGCCCCTTGTTCACACCCTCGGGCTCTGGAAATAGAGAGACACAGGAGCTGTGTGTGCAGCCTGGCGTTAGTGGCCGGTGCATCTCGGTTCCAGAGGCTGCTCTCTGTTTTACCTCCAAACATCGTCAGAGACACGCTTTTGGACCCCGGCTCGGTTCCTGCTAGAGCAGGGGTGAGCAACGCCAATCCTCAAGGGCAACCAACAGGTTAGGTTTTCAGGATATCCCTGCTTCAGCACAGGTGGCTCAATCAGTGGCTCAGTCAAAGACTGAGCCACCTGTGCAGAAGCAGGGATATCCTGAAAACCTGACCTGCTTATGGCCTGAGGACAACTAGAGTTGCTCACCCATTGTGCTAGAGCCCTAACGCGCACACCTTGAACTCAAGCAAATGTCCTTCCCTCTGTGGGAGATGGCTGGGTCTCCCTATCCTAGAGGCTGGTGTGCAGAGCAGAGACGTGTGGGGCATGATCCCACCTCGGAGGTGGCTGCCATCACGTCCCTAAACTAATGAAAGGCCTTTTCTAAAACATTGTGTATTGATGGATCACATACAGTAAATAACTCCTCTTTTATACCTCAATTCATCATAGGGACCTGGAAGTGTACAAATAGGTACTCGGCATCATTATACAGAGTGGTGTGTTCATTAGCAGTGTATAGATACTCAGCATCATTATACGGCGCAACGTGTTCATTAGAGTACAGATACACTCAGGATCATAATACAGCATAGTGTGTTCATTATCAGTATATAGAGATACTCTGCATAATTGTACATCGCAGCGTGTGCATTATCATTGCATAGAAATACTCAGCATCATTATACAGCATTTATTGGGCAGAATCTCACACGATAACAGACATAAAACTAGAAAAATACCAGACAACGTTGCTATATGTTGCTAAATGGGACTTTAAAAAGGAACTCAGATTGACTGAACACTCGTTTAAATTCAAGGAAACATGGAAAAAGCGAATGACAAATACTGGAGGCTTATCCCAGCGCACACGGCTGTTTGACTAACATGTGCTAAGAAAACATTTCCCTGGCTGGCCAGATGAAACTTTATACATCAAACCGGATCTGTTACATGGACAGGATTTTGGAAAAGCCCCGAAACAAGCAGCCAGAGTTTTGTCCAAACCAAAACACAGGGAATATAGAAATGACTGTCAAACTGGGCCCTTTCCTTTATACAGGCATACCCCGCTTTAAGTACACTCACTTTAAGTACACTCGCGAGTAAGTACATATCGCCCAATAGGCAAACGGCAGCTCGCGCATGCGCCTGTCATCACATCCTGAACAGCAATACTGGCTCCCTACCTGTACCGAAGCTGTGCGCAAGCGGGGAGACTATACAGCCTGTTACAAAGGCATTATTTACATCAGTTATGCACATATATAATGATTGCAGTGCAGTACATGCATCGATAAGTGGGGAAAAGGTAGTGCTTCACTTTAAGTACATTTTCGCTTTACATACATGCTCTGGTCCCATTGCGTACGTTAATGCGGGGTATGCCTGTATACGCCCTGGCAAATATTGGATCGTACCCCGCCGCGTAGGGGCAAAGTGATGACTGTGTTAACATCCCTGTCTCGCTCCTAAGCTGGCTGTCAGTGTAATGTTCAGAGCAGGCACTTCCATGGCTCGGAGACACCCTGCATGGTCCAGACCGTCCCTGTACACACACAGAGAGGCTGAATTTCCACTTCATATACTGAGAGGACAGTCCCTCGGAGGGAAGACCTGTATCCATTACATGGATGTAACAGGTCTCTTTGATCCCAGCTTACATAGAATACACACAGCAGCAGCAACAGCAGCAGCAGCGTCTGCATACGTTTGTCATATTACCCCGGCACACAGTGCTGTGACATCTCGCTCCTCCCGCACAGGGCTGTGACATCTCGCTCCTCCCGCACAGGGCTGTGACATCTCGCTCCTCCCACACAGTGCTGTGACATCTCGCTCCTCCCGCACAGTGCTGTGACATCTCGCTCCTCCCGCACAGGGCTGTGACATCTCGCTCCTCCCGCACAGGGCTGTGACATCTCGCTCCTCCCGCACAGGGCTGTGACATCTCGCTCCTCCCGCACAGGGCTGTGACATCTCGCTCCTCCCGCACAGTGCTGTGACATCTCGCTCCTCCCGCACAGTGCTGTGACATCTCGCTCCTCCCGCACAGGGCTGTGACATCTCGCTCCTCCCGCACAGGGCTGTGACATCTCGCTCCTCCCGCACAGGCAGACCTTGAACTCGTGATAGTGGGAAGTGGGCGCTGTAGTCAATGGGAATTTTGCGGTCACTTGGGGGTGCACAGAATGTAGCCCCGAGACTGTTAGTCATTAAACTGCGATAGAGCACTATTGCAGTTTCAGAAATAACCCATTAAAATGTACCATTTTAAGGTATTGTAAATTGTACACTGCTGTATAATGATGCGTAGTACCTGTATACATGGATAATGAACACGCGGTGCTCTATAATGATGCAGAGTATCCCTATACACTGATAATCAACATGCTGCACTGTATATTGATGACGAGTATCAATACACTAATAATGAACTTGCTGTGCTGTTTAATTGATGCCGAGTACCTATACACTGATAATGAACATGCTGCACGGTATAATTATGCAGAGTACCTCTATACACTGACACAGACCATGTATTGCTTAAGTAATATACCCAAACAGAAATTACCTGGCTATTAATGCCCTAGGTGAAATCTTAAGATTAATTGGGGGAGGGGGCGGGGGGGGTTGGAGCAGAGTTTGGCTGGGATGTGGGGGGGGGGGGGGGTTAGGAGCAGAGTTTGGCTGGGGTGTGGGGGGAGGGGTTAGGAGCAGAGTTTGGCTGGGATGTGGGGGGGGGTTAGGAGCAGAGTTTGGCTGGGATGTGGGGGGGGGGTTAGGAGCAGAGTTTGGCTGGGGTGTGGGGGGGGGGTTAGGAGCAGAGTTTGGCTGGGATGTGGGGGGGGGGGTTAGGAGCAGAGTTTGGCTGGGATGTGGGGGGGGGGGGTTAGGAGCAGAGTTTGGCTGGGATGTGGGGGGGGTTAGGAGCAGAGTTTGGCTGGGATGTGGGGGGGGGGTTACTAGCAGAGTTTGGCTGGGATGTGGGGGGGGGGGGTTAGGAGCAGAGTTTGGCTGGGATGTGGGGGGGGGGTTACTAGCAGAGTTTGGCTGGGATGTGGGGGGGGGGGGTTAGGAGCAGAGTTTGGCTGGGATGTGGGGGGGGGTTAGGAGCAGAGTTTGGCTGGGATGTGGGGGGGGGGGTTAGGAGCAGAGTTTGGCTGGGATGTGGGGGGGGGGGGGGGTAGGAGCAGAGTTTGGCTGGGATGTGGGGGGGGGGTTAGGAGCAGAGTTTGGCTGGGATGTGGGGGGGGGGGGTTAGGAGCAGAGTTTGGCTGGGATGTGGGGGGGTAGGAGCAGAGTTTGGCTGGGATGTGGGGGGGGGGGGGGTAGGAGCAGAGTTTGGCTGGGATGTGGGGGGGGGGGTAGGAGCAGAGTTTGGCTGGGATGTGGGAGGGGGGGGTAGGAGCAGAGTTTGGCTGGGATGTGGGGGGGGGTTAGGAGCAGAGTTTGGCTGGGATGTGGGGGGGGGGGTTAGGAGCAGAGTTTGGCTGGGATGTGGGGGGGGGGGGTAGGAGCAGAGTTTGGCTGGGATGTGGGGGGGGGGTAGGAGCAGAGTTTGGCTGGGATGTGGGGGGGGTAGGAGTAGAGTTTGCTGGGATGTGGGGGGGGTAGGAGCAGAGTTTGGCTGGGATGTGGGGGGGGGGGGGGGTTAGGAGCAGAGTTTGGCTGGGGTGTGGGGGGAGGGGTTAGGAGCAGAGTTTGGCTGGGATGTGGGGGGGGGGGGGGGGGTTAGGAGCAGAGTTTGGCTGGGATGTGGGGGGGGGGGGGTTAGGAGCAGAGTTTGGCTGGGATGTGGGGGGGGGGTTAGGAGCAGAGTTTGGCTGGGATGTGGGGGGGGGGGGGGTTAGGAGCAGAGTTTGGCTGGGATGTGGGGGGGGTTAGGAGCAGAGTTTGGCTGGGATGTGGGGGGGGGGGGTTAGGAGCAGAGTTTGGCTGGGATGTGGGGGGGGTTAGGAGCAGAGTTTGGCTGGGATGTGGGGGGGGGGTTAGGAGCAGAGTTTGGCTGGGATGTGGGGGGGGTTAGGAGCAGAGTTTGGCTGGGATGTGGGGGGGGGGGTAGGAGCAGAGTTTGGCTGGGATGTGGGGGGGGGGGTAGGAGCAGAGATTGGCTGGGATGTGGGGGGGGGTAGGAGCAGAGTTTGGCTGGGATGTGGGGGGGGGGTAGGAGTAGAGTTTGGCTGGGATGTGGGGGGGGTAGGAGCAGAGTTTGGCTGGGATGTGGGGGGGGGGTTAGGAGCAGAGTTTGGCTGGGATGTGGGGGGGGGGGTTAGGAGCAGAGTTTGGCTGGGATGTGGGGGGGGGGGGGTAGGAGCAGAGTTTGGCTGGGATGTGGGGGGGGTAGGAGTAGAGTTTGGCTGGGATGTGGGGGGGGTAGGAGTAGAGTTTGGCTGGGATGTGGGGGGGGTAGGAGCAGAGTTTGGCTGGGATGTGGGGGGGGGGGGGTAGGAGCAGATTTTGGCTGGGATGTGGGGGGGGGTAGGAGTAGAGTTTGGCTGGGATGTGGGGGGGGTAGGAGCAGAGTTTGGCTGGGATGTGGGGGGGGGGGGTAGGAGCAGAGTTTGGCTGGGATGTGGGGGGGGGGGGTAGGAGCAGAGTTTGGCTGGGATGTGGGGGGGGTAGGAGCAGAGTTTGGCTGGGATGTGGGGGGGGGGGGGTAGGAGCAGAGTTTGGCTGGGATGTGGGGGGGGGTAGGAGTAGAGTTTGGCTGGGATGTGGGGGGGGTAGGAGCAGAGTTTGGCTGGGATGTGGGGGGGGGGGTAGGAGCAGAGTTTGGCTGGGATGTGGGGGGGGTTAGGAGCAGAGTTTGGCTGGGATGTGGGGGGGGGTAGGAGCAGAGTTTGGCTGGGATGTGGGGGGGGGGGTAGGAGCAGAGTTTGGCTGGGATGTGGGGGGGGGGTAGGAGCAGAGTTTGGCTGGAATGTGGGGGGGGGGTTAGGAGCAGAGTTTGGCTGGGATGTGGGGGGGGGGTTAGGAGCAGAGTTTGGCTGGGATGTGGGGGGGGGTAGGAGTAGAGTTTGGCTGGGATGTGGGGGGGGGGTAGGAGCAGATTTTGGCTGGGATGTGGGGGGGGGGGGGGTAGGAGTAGAGTTTGGCTGGGATGTGGGGGGGGTAGGAGCAGAGTTTGGCTGGGATGTGGGGGGGGGGGGTAGGAGCAGAGTTTGGCTGGGATGTGGGGGGGGGGGTAGGAGCAGAGTTTGGCTGGGATGTGGGGGGGGTAGGAGCAGAGTTTGGCTGGGATGTGGGGGGGGGGGGGGGTAGGAGCAGAGTTTGGCTGGGATGTGGGGGGGGGGTAGGAGTAGAGTTTGGCTGGGATGTGGGGGGGGTAGGAGCAGAGTTTGGCTGGGATGTGGGGGGGGGTAGGAGCAGAGTTTGGCTGGGATGTGGGGGGGGTTAGGAGCAGAGTTTGGCTGGGATGTGGGGGGGGGTAGGAGCAGAGTTTGGCTGGGATGTGGGGGGGGGGGGGTAGGAGCAGAGTTTGGCTGGGATGTGGGGGGGGGTAGGAGCAGAGTTTGGCTGGGATGTGGGGGGGGGGGTTAGGAGCAGAGTTTGGCTGGGATGTGGGGGGGGGTTAGGAGCAGAGTTTGGCTGTGATGTGGGGGGGGGGGGTAGGAGCAGAGTTTGGCTGGGATGTGGGGGGGGGGGTAGGAGCAGAGTTTGGCTGGGATGTGGGGGGGGGTAGGAGCAGAGTTAGGCTGGGATGTGGGGGGGGGGAGGAGCAGAGTTTGGCTGGGATGTGGGGGGGGGGGGTAGGAGCGGAGTTTGGCTGGGATGTGGGGGGGGGGGGGTAGGAGCAGAGTTTGGCTGGGATGTGGGGGGGGGGTAGGAGCAGAGTTTGGCTGGGATGTGGGGGGGGGGGGTAGGAGCAGAGTTTGGCTGGGATGTGGGGGGGGGGTAGGAGCAGAGTTTGGCTGGGATGTGGGGGGGGTAGGAGCAGAGTTTGGCTGGGATGTGGGGGGGGGGTAGGAGCAGAGTTTGGCTGGGATGTGGGGGGGGGGATAGGAGCAGAGTTTGGCTGGGATGTGGGGGGGGGTAGGAGCAGAGTTTGGCTGGGATGTGGGGGGGGGTAGGAGCAGAGTTTGGCTGGGATGTGGGGGGGGGGGAAGGAGCAGAGTTTGGCTGGGATGTGGGGGGGGGGTTAGGAGCAGAGTTTGGCTGGGATGTGGGGGGGGGGGGGTAGGAGCAGAGTTTGGCTGGGATGTGGGGGGGGTAGGAGCAGAGTTTGGCTGGGATGTGGGGGGGGGGTAGGAGCAGAGTTTGGCTGGGATGTGGGGGGGGGGGTAGGAGCAGAGTTTGGCTGGGATGTGGGGGGGGTAGGAGCAGAGTTTGGCTGGGATGTGGGGGGGGGGTAGGAGCAGAGTTTGGCTGGGATGTGGGGGGGGGGGTAGGAGCAGAGTTTGGCTGGGATGTGGGGGGGGTAGGAGCAGAGTTTGGCTGGGATGTGGGGGGGGGGGGTTTAGGAGCAGAGTTTGGCTGGGATGTGGGGGGAGGGTAGGAGCAGAGTTTGGCTGGGATGTGGGGGGGGGTAGGAGCAGAGTTTGGCTGGGATGTGGGGGGGGGGTAGGAGCAGAGTTTGGCTGGGATGTGGGGGGGGGGGGGTAGGAGCAGAGTTTGGCTGGGATGTGGGGGGGGGGGGTAGGAGCAGAGTTTGGCTGGGATGTGGGGGGGGTAGGAGCAGAGTTTGGCTGGGATGTGGGGGGGGGGGTAGGTGCAGAGTTTGGCTGGGATGTGGGGGGGGTAGGAGCAGAGTTTGGCTGGGATGTGGGGGGGGTAGGAGCAGAGTTTGGCTGGGATGTGGGGGGGGGTAGGAGCAGAGTTTGGCTGGGATGTGTGGGGGTTAGGAGCAGAGTTTGGCTGGGATGTGGGGGGGGGGTAGGAGCAGAGTTTGGCTGGGATGTGGGGGGGGGTAGGAGCAGAGTTTGGCTGGGATGTGTGGGGGTTAGGAGCAGAGTTTGGCTGGGATGTGGGGGGGGGGGGTAGGAGCAGAGTTTGGCTGGGATGTGGGGGGGGGGTAGGAGCAGAGTTTGGCTGGGATGTGTGGGGGTTAGGAGCAGAGTTTGGCTGGGATGTGGGGGGGGTAGGAGCAGAGTTTGGCTGGGATGTGGGGGGGGGTAGGAGCAGAGTTTGGCTGGGATGTGTGGGGGTTAGGAGCAGAGTTTGGCTGGGATGTGGGGGGGGGTAGGAGCAGAGTTTGGCTGGGATGTGGGGGGGGGGGGGTAGGAGCAGAGTTTGGCTGGGATGTGGGGGGGGGGGGTAGGAGCAGAGTTTGGCTGGGATGTGGGGGGGGGGTTAGGAGCAGAGTTTGGCTGGGATGTGTGGGGGGTAGGAGCAGAGTTTGGCTGGGATGTGGGGGGGGGGGTTAGGAGCAGAGTTTGGCTGGGATGTGTGGGGGGTAGGAGCAGAGTTTGGCTGGGATGTGGGGGGGGGGGGTAGGAGCAGAGTTTGGCTGGGATGTGGGGGGGGGGGGTAGGAGCAGAGTTTGGCTGGGATGTGGGGGGGGGGGGTAGGAGCAGAGTTTGGCTGGGATGTGTGGGGGGTAGGAGCAGAGTTTGGCTGGGATGTGGGGGGGGGGGTAGGAGCAGAGTTTGACTGGGATGTGGGGGGGGGGGTAGGAGCAGAGTTTGGCTGGGATGTGGGGGGGGGGGGGTAGGAGCAGAGTTTGGCTGGGATGTGGGGGGGGGGTAGGAGCAGAGTTTGGCTGGGATGTGGGGGGGGGTAGGAGCAGAGTTTGGCTGGGATGTGGGGGGGGGTAGGAGCAGAGTTTGGCTGGGATGTGGGGGGGGGGGTAGGAGCAGAATTTGGCTGGGATGTGGGGGGGGGTAGGAGCAGAGTTTGGCTGGGATGTGGGGGGGGGGGGGTAGGAGCAGAGTTTGGCTGGGATGTGGGGGGGGGGTAGGAGCAGAGTTTGGCTGGGATGTGGGGGGGGGGTAGGAGCAGAGTTTGGCTGGGATGTGGGGGGGGGGGTAGGAGCAGAGTTTGACTGGGATGTGGGGGGGGGGGTAGGAGCAGAGTTTGGCTGGGATGTGGGGGGGGGGGGGTAGGAGCAGAGTTTGGCTGGGATGTGGGGGGGGGGGGTAGGAGCAGAGTTTGGCTGGGATGTGGGGGGGGGGGTAGGAGCAGAGTTTGGCTGGGATGTGGGGGGGGGGGGTAGGAGCAGAGTTTGGCTGGGATGTGGGGGGGGGGGTAGGAGCAGAGTTTGGCTGGGATGTGGGGAGGGGTAGGTGCAGAGTTTGGCTGGGATGTGGGGGGGGTAGGTGCAGAGTTTGGCTGGGATGTGGGGGGGGGGTAGGAGCAGAGTTTGGCTGGGATGTGGGGGGGGGGGGTAGGAGCAGAGTTTGGCTGGGATGTGGGGGGGGGGTAGGAGCAGAGTTTGGCTGGGATGTGGGGGGGGGTAGGAGCAGAGTTTGGCTGGGATGTGGGGGGGGGGGTAGGAGCAGAGTTTGGCTGGGATGTGGGGGGGGGGTAGGAGCAGAGTTTGGCTGGGATGTGGGGGGGGGGTAGGTGCAGAGTTTGGCTGGGATGTGGGGGGGGTAGGTGCAGAGTTTGGCTGGGATGTGGGGGGGGGTAGGAGCAGAGTTTGGCTGGGATGTGGGGGGGGGGTAGGAGCAGAGTTTGGCTGGGATGTGGGGGGGGGGTAGGAGCAGAGTTTGGCTGGGATGTGGGGGGGGGGGGGGTAGGAGCAGAGTTTGGCTGGGATGTGGGGGGGGGGTAGGAGCAGAGTTTGGCTGGGATGTGGGGGGGGTAGGTGCAGAGTTTGGCTGGGATGTGGGGGGGGGGGGTAGGAGCAGAGTTTGGCTGGGATGTGGGGGGGGGGGTTAGGAGCAGAGTTTGGCTGGGATGTGTGGGGGGTAGGAGCAGAGTTTGGCTGGGATGTGGGGGGGGTAGGAGCAGAGTTTGGCTGGGATGTGGGGGGGGGGTTAGGAGCAGAGTTTGGCTGGGATGTGTGGGGGGTAGGAGCAGAGTTTGGCTGGGATGTGGGGGGGGGGTAGGAGCAGAGTTTGGCTGGGATGTGTGGCTGCAGCTCGCTTTGTTATCGTGGAAATACTAGAACACCAAGTCCTTGGCAGGTCCGGGCACTGCATGGACAGAACGGGTATTATACACAGGTGGGACGGGGGTAGGTGTGTTACACTGCACACTTCTCACACTCGCAGCCTCCCTCTCCTCATGGCAGTCACATGCAGTGCCACTTAAGGAATATATAAGACTATTATTAATACTAATTACTTGGGTCCTTGGAGGACCCGCAGCTGTAAATAATCATTCTAAGCCCTTGCCCTAGCAGACAGCATCCATACCACACACCTACAGTACATCATTAATTCCAGTGCAACTACACAGTGATTTAGCTGCAGATAAGGATTCTGGGTAGGGAAGTACAGATGAGAACTAAGGGCGCGTGGCTTTTAGTTCCCTTCTCCTTTTGTACGTGCATATTTTCCTCCAGCTGCCACCGAGAGGTAACTCTCCGTGTATTACTTCCTGGCAGAACATTTTATAAATAAATAAATAAACCTGCTACATTACACAGCTTGAACAGGACAAGCAGGTACAGAATCCGGTAACCCACTCAGACACAGCCTATTTTCCTTATGGGCCCACCAGTTTGAGCTCTGTCACTGATTCTGCATTCGGACGCTTGCAAATCAGGCAGTCCGTTCAGGGTGGGTAAGCGACAAAAAAAAGCCCCGCACCCTCACTGTACAATGCAGCAGACGAGATCGCAGTGCGAAACTCCACGTACCAAAATGGTTGGCAAGCTAAAGTTTGCACGTCACTACCCAGAATCCCCGTCGGCTGTGTGACGATGGTACGAGTGAGGCAGGTTTGGGTACCCGTGGGGAAGACAGCCAAACACACACATGGCTACTCTTGCTTTGGCTTGGCCCAGTAAATAATTAGCGCTTCCTGTGTCGTTATGAGCCAATTGCAGGGAAATTAAATAGGCTCTCCACAGCACAAGAGACTACGACTAAACAAATGAACAAGAACAAGAGTGTGAGTGTGTGAGTGTGTGAGTGTGTGAGTGTGTGAGTGTGTGAGTGTGTGAGTGTGTGTGTGTGTGTGTGTGTGTGTGTGTGTGTGTGTGTGTGAGCTGTATGCTCATCTGCATGTCTTAGGCAGGTCTGCAACCCCACCTTTCCCCATTATCACCCAGCATACAGCACTTCCACTGCAGCAAGGGATTCTGGGAAATGACATGCAAATGAGCACACAGTGTCACTTTTTGCCTCAATAACCATTTTTAACATGGTTCCCTATAGGCTTAAGCTTGCTGCATGGTCACAGCTTTGAGCACAGCCAGGGTTAAGGTGCATACCCAGAAAATCACCCACAGACAGCTGTTTCGACCTTGATGGGTCTCATCAGTGTGGGGTTGATTTTACTGGGAATGCAAGAGAGGCTTATGGGATAGGCTAAACCATAATACTGAGTTAAGTTATGGTGAGTAAAAAAAGTTACAAAAACCCTCCACAGGAAAGCAAATATGCAAATATAGCTGTATGCTCATCTGCATGTCTTAGGCAGGTCTGCAACCCCACCTTTCCCCATTATCACCCAGCATACAGCACTTCCACTGCAGCAAGGGATTCTGGGAAATGACATGCAAATGAGCACACAGTGTCACTTTTTGCCTCAATAACCATTTTTAACATGGTTCCCTATAGGCTTAAGCTTGCTGCATGGTCACAGCTTTGAGCACAGCCAGGGTTAAGGTGCATACCCAGAAAATCACCCACAGACAGCTGTTTCGACCTTGATGGGTCTCATCAGTGTGGGGTTGATTTTACTGGGAATGCAAGAGAGGCTTATGGGATAGGCTAAACCATAATACTGAGTTAAGTTATGGTGAGTAAAAAAAGTTACAAAAACCCTCCACAGGAAAGCAAATATGCAAATATAGCTGTATGCTCATCTGCATGTCTTAGGCAGGTCTGCAACCCCACCTTTCCCCATTATCACCCAGCATACAGCACTTCCACTGCAGCAAGGGATTCTGGGAAATGACATATATATATATATATATATATATATATATAGACGACCATGCTAAAAACGTCACACAGGCTGTAAAATTAGATGGAGGAAGAACCAAAGACAAGGGCATTCAAATCATTATCTAATATTTATTGAATAGAATCACAAATAATATTAGCATCACCTATCCATTATTTATAGGGAAAATTATATATTGTTGTTGTGTATTGTGTTTTTCCTGAATAGCAGCCGCTTCCCGAAGCCACGTACAAATCATTCCTAACGTAAGGGAGAAAGGTCTGACACAAATAGAAACACTGTGGGACTTAGGGAAGTATATAGGGAATGCAGACACAGTCACCCTCAGTAATGTCTTAGGGAAGTATATAGGGAACGCAGACACAGCCACCCTCAGTAATGTCTTGGGGAAGTATATAGGGAACGCAGACACAGCCACCCTCAGTAATGTCTTAGGGAAGTATATAGGGAACGCAGACACAGCCACCCTCAGTAATGTCTTAGGGAAGTATATAGGGAACGCAGACACAGTCACCCTCAGTAATGTCTTGGGGAAGTATATAGGGAACGCAGACACAGCCACCCTCAGTAATGTCTTAGGGAAGTATATAGGGAACGCAGACACAGCCACCCTCAGTAATGTCTTAGGGAAGTATATAGGGAACGCAGACACAGTCACCCTCAGTAATGTCTTAGGGAAGTATATAGGGAACGCAGACACAGTCACCCTCAGTAATGTCTTAGGGAAGTATATAGGGAACGCAGACACAGCCCCCCTCAGTAATGTCTTAGGGAAGTATATAGGGAACGCAGACACAGCCACCCTCAGTAATGTCTTGGGGAAGTATAGGGAACGCAGACACAGTCACCCTCAGTAATGTCTTAGGGAAGTATATAGGGAACGCAGACACAGCCACCCTCAGTAATGTCTTAGGGAAGTATATAGGGAACGCAGACACAGCCACCCTCAGTAATGTCTTAGGGAAGTATATAGGGAACGCAGACACAGCCACCCTCAGTAATGTCTTAGGGAAGTATATAGGGAACGCAGACACAGTCACCCTCAGTAATGTCTTAGGGAAGTATATAGGAAACGCAGACACAGTCACCCTCAGTAATGTCTTAGGGAAGTATATAGGGAACGCAGACACAGTCACCCTCAGTAATGTCTTAGGGAAGTATATAGGGAACGCAGACACAGTCACCCTCAGTAATGTCTTAGGGAAGTATATAGGGAACGCAGACACAGCCACCCTCAGTAATGTCTTAGGGAAGTATATAGGGAACGCAGACACAGCCACCCTCAGTAATGTCTTAGGGAAGTATATAGGGAACGCAGACACAGCCACCCTCAGTAATGTCTTAGGGAAGTATATAGGGAACGCAGACACAGCCACCCTCAGTAATGTCTTAGGGAAGTATATAGGGAACGCAGACACAGTCACCCTCAGTAATGTCTTAGGGAAGTATATAGGGAACGCAGACACAGCCACCCTCAGTAATGTCTTAGGGAAGTATATAGGGAACGCAGACACAGCCACCCTCAGTAATGTCTTAGGGAAGTATATAGGGAACGCAGACACAGTCACCCTCAGTAATGTCTTGGGGAAGTATATAGGGAACGCAGACACAGTCACCCTCAGTAATGTCTTGGGGAAGTATATAGGGAACGCAGACACAGCCACCCTCAGTAATGTCTTAGGGAAGTATATAGGGAACGCAGACACAGTCACCCTCAGTAATGTCTTAGGGAAGTATATAGGGAACGCAGACACAGTCACCCTCAGTAATGTCTTAGGGAAGTATATAGGGAACGCAGACACAGTCACCCTCAGTAATGTCTTAGGGAAGTATATAGGGAACGCAGACACAGTCACCCTCAGTAATGTCTTAGGGAAGTATATAGGGAACGCAGACACAGTCACCCTCAGTAATGTCTTAGGGAAGTATATAGGGAACGCAGACACAGTCACCCTCAGTAATGTCTTAGGGAAGTATATAGGGAACGCAGACACAGTCACCCTCAGTAATGTCTTAGGGAAGTATATAGGGAACGCAGACACAGTCACCCTCAGTAATGTCTTAGGGAAGTATATAGGGAACGCAGACACAGTCACCCTCAGTAATTTCTTAGGGAAGTATATAGGGAACGCAGACACAGTCACCCTCAGTAATGTCTTAGGGAAGTATATAGGGAACGCAGACACAGTCACCCTCAGTAATGTCTTAGGGAAGTATATAGGGAACGCAGACACAGCCACCCTCAGTAATGTCTTAGGGAAGTATATAGGGAACGCAGACACAGCCACCCTCAGTAATGTCTTGGGGAAGTATATAGGGAACGCAGACACAGCCACCCTCAGTAATGTCTTGGGGAAGTATATAGGGAACGCAGACACAGCCACCCTCAGTAATGTCTTGGGGAAGTATATAGGGAACGCAGACACAGTCACCCTCAGTAATGTCTTAGGGAAGTATATAGGGAACGCAGACACAGTCACCCTCAGTAATGTCTTAGGGAAGTATATAGGGAACGCAGACACAGCCACCCTCAGTAATGTCTTAGGGAAGTATATAGGGAACGCAGACACAGCCACCCTCAGTAATGTCTTAGGGAAGTGTATAGGGAACGCAGACACAGCCACCCTCAGTAATGTCTTGGGGAAGTATATAGGGAACGCAGACACAGCCACCCTCAGTAATGTCTTGGGGAAGTATATAGGGAACGCAGACACAGTCACCCTCAGTAATGTCTTAGGGAAGTATATAGGGAACGCAGACACAGTCACCCTCAGTAATGTCTTAGGGAAGTATATAGGGAACGCAGACACAGTCACCCTCAGTAATGTCTTAGGGAAGTACAGTTAGGTCCGGAAATAATTGGACACTGACACAATTTTCACAATTTTGGCTCTGTACGCCAGCACAATGAATTTGAAATGAAACAACCGAGATGCAATAGAAGTGCAGACTTTCTGCTTTAATTCAAGGGCTTGAACAAAAATATTGTATGAAACGTTTTGGAATTGCAACCATTTTCATACACAGTCCCCTTATTTCAGGGGCTCAAATGAAATTGGACAAATTAACACAATCATAAATTAAATGTTCATTTTTAATACTTTGTCGAGAATCCTTTGCAGGCAATGACTGCTTGAAGTCTGGAACGCATGGACATCACCAAACGCTGGGTTTCCTCCTTTGTGATGCTCTGCCAGGCCTTTACTGCAGCTGTCTTCAGTTGTTGTTTGTTCATGGGTCTTTCTGCCTTAAGTTTTGTCTTCAGCAAGTGAAATGCATGCTCGATCGGGTTGAGATCAGGTGATTGACTCGGCCATTGCAGAATATTAAATTTCTTTGCCTTAAAAAACTCCTGGGTTGCTCTCACAGTATGTTTTGGGTCATTGTCCATCTGTAAAGTGAAGCTCCATCCAATCAACTTCGCTGAATTTTGCTGAATCTGAGCAGATAATATATCCCTCTATACTTCAGAATTCATCCGGCTGCTTCTGTCTTCTGTCACATCATCAATAAAGACTAGGGACCCAGTGCCATTGTGAGCCATGCATGCCCATGCCATCACACTGCCTCCACCGTGTTTTACAGATGATGTGGTATGCTCCGGCTCATGAGCCGTTCCACGCCTTCTCCATACTTTTTTCTTCCCATCATTCTGGTACAGGTTGATCTTAGTTTCATCTGTCCAAAGAATGCTGTTCCAGAACTGGGCTGGCATTTTTAGATATTGTTTGGCAAAGTCTAATCTGGCCTTTCTATTCTTGAGGCTTATGAATGGTTTGCACCTTGTGGTGAACCCTCTGTATTTGCTCTTGTGAAGTCTTCTCTTTATGGTAGACTTGGACAATGATATACCTACCTCCTGGAGAGTGTTCTTCACTTGGCTGGATGTTGTGAAGGGGATTTTCTTTACCATGGAAAGGATCCTACGATCATCCACCACTGTTGTCTTCTGTGGACGTCCAGGCCTTTTTGTGTTGCAGAGCTCACCAGTGCGTTCTTTTCTCAGAATGTACCAAACTGTTGATTTGGCCACTCCTAATGTTCCTGCTATCTCTCTGATGGACTTTCTTTTTTTGCAGCCTAAGGATGCCCTGTTTCACTTGCATTGAGAGCGCCTTTGACCGCATGTTGTGGGTTCACAGCAACAGCTTCCAAATGTGAATGCCACACCTGGAATCAACTCCAGACCTTTTACCTGCTTAATTGATGATGAAATAACGAAGGAATTGCCCACACCTGTCCATGAAACAGCTTGTGAGTCAATTGTCCAATTACTTTTGGTCCCTTGAAAAAGAGGGGGGGGCTACATATTAAAGAGATGTCATTCTTAAACCCTTTCTCCAATTTGGATGTGAGTACCCTCAAATTAAAGCTGATAGACTGCACTTTAAGCCCATATTCATTATTTAACTGTAACTTGAATTTATTTTGGTACACAGCCGAAATAACAAAACTTGTATCAGTGTCCAATTATTTCCGGACGTTAGGGAACGCAGGGAGCGCAGACATATAGGGAACGCAGACACAGCCCCCCTCAGTAATGTCTTAGGGAAGTATATAGGGAACGCAGACACAGCCACCCTCAGTAATGTCTTAGGGAAGTATATAGGGAACGCAGACACAGCCACCCTCAGTAATGTCTTAGGGAAGTATATAGGGAACGCAGACACAGCCACCCTCAGTAATGTCTTAGGGAAGTATATAGGGAACGCAGACACAGCACCCTCAGAAATGTCTTAGGGAAGTATATAGGGAACGCAGACACAGCCCCCCTCAGTAATGTCTTAGGGAAGTATATAGGGAACGCAGACACAGTCACCCTCAGAAATGTCTTAGGGAAGTATATAGGGAACGCAGACACAGTCACCCTCAGTAATGTCTTAGGGAAGTATATAGGGAACGCAGACACAGCACCCTCAGAAATGTCTTAGGGAAGTATATAGGGAACGCAGACACAGACACCCTCAGTAATGTCTTAGGGAAGTATATAGGGATCGCAGACACAGCCACCCTCAGTAATGTCTTAGGGAAGTATATAGGGAACGCAGACACAGCCACCCTCAGTAATGTCTTAGGGAAGTATATAGGGAACGCAGACACAGTCACCCTCAGTAATGTCTTAGGGAAGTATATAGGGAACGCAGACACAGCCACCCTCAGTAATGTCTTAGGGAAGTATATAGGGAACGCAGACACAGCCACCCTCAGTAATGTCTTAGGGAAGTATATAGGGAACGCAGACACAGACACCCTCAGAAATGTCTTAGGGAAGTATATAGAGAACGCAGACACAGCCACCCTCAGTAATGTCTTAGGGAAGTATATAGGGAACGCAGACACAGACACCCTCAGTAATGTCTTAGGGAAGTATATAGAGAACGCAGACACAGCCCCCCTCAGTAATGTCTTAGGGTAGTATATAGGGAACGCAGACACAGCCCCCCTCAGTAATGTCTTAGGGAAGTATATAGGGAACGCAGACACAGCCACCCTCAGAAATGTCTTAGGGAAGTATATAGGGAACGCAGACACAGACACCCTCAGTAATGTCTTAGGGAAGTATATAGAGAACGCAGACACAGCCCCCCTCAGTAATGTCTTAGGGTAGTATATAGGGAACGCAGACACAGCCCCCCTCAGTAATGTCTTAGGGAAGTATATAGGGAACGCAGACACAGACACCCTCAGTAATGTCTTAGGGAAGTATATAGGGAACGCAGACACAGTCACCCTCAGTAATGTCTTAGGGAAGTATATAGGGAACGCAGACACAGTCACCCTCAGTAATGTCTTAGGGAAGTATATAGGGAACGCAGACACAGCCACCCTCAGTAATGTCTTAGGGAAGTATATAGGGAACGCAGACACAGCCACCCTCAGTAATGTCTTAGGGAAGTATATAGGGAACGCAGACACAGCCACCCTCAGAAATGTCTTAGGGAAGTATATAGGGAACGCAGACACAGACACCCTCAGTAATGTCTTAGGGAAGTATATAGAGAACGCAGACACAGTCACCCTCAGTAATGTCTTAGGGAAGTATATAGGGAACGCAGACACAGACACCCTCAGTAATGTCTTAGGGAAGTATATAGGGAACGCAGACACAGTCACCCTCAGTAATGTCTTAGGGAAGTATATAGGGAACGCAGACACAGTCACCCTCAGTAATGTCTTAGGGAAGTATATAGGGAACGCAGACACAGTCACCCTCAGTAATGTCTTAGGGAAGTATATAGGGAACGCAGACACAGCCACCCTCAGAAATGTCTTAGGGAAGTATATAGGGAACGCAGACACAGCCACCCTCAGTAATGTCTTAGGGAAGTATATAGGGAACGCAGACACAGCCACCCTCAGTAATGTCTTAGGGAAGTATATAGGGAACGCAGACACAGTCACCCTCAGTAATGTCTTAGGGAAGTATATAGGGAACGCAGACACAGACACCCTCAGTAATGTCTTAGGGAAGTATATAGGGAACGCAGACACAGCCACCCTCAGTAATGTCTTAGGGAAGTATATAGGGAACGCAGACACAGTCACCCTCAGTAATGTCTTAGGGAAGTATATAGGGAACGCAGACACAGCCACCCTCAGAAATGTCTTAGGGAAGTATATAGGGAACGCAGACACAGTCACCCTCAGTAATGTCTTAGGGAAGTATATAGGGAACGCAGACACAGCCACCCTCAGTAATGTCTTAGGGAAGTATATAGGGAACGCAGACACAGCCACCCTCAGTAATGTCTTAGGGAAGTATATAGGGAACGCAGACACAGCCCCCCTCAGTAATGTCTTAGGGAAGTATATAGGGAACGCAGACACAGCCACCCTCAGTAATGTCTTAGGGAAGTATATAGGGAACGCAGACACAGACACCCTCAGAAATGTCTTAGGGAAGTATATAGAGAACGCAGACACAGCCACCCTCAGTAATGTCTTAGGGAAGTATATAGGGAACGCAGACACAGACACCCTCAGTAATGTCTTAGGGAAGTATATAGAGAACGCAGACACAGCCCCCCTCAGTAATGTCTTAGGGTAGTATATAGGGAACGCAGACACAGCCCCCCTCAGTAATGTCTTAGGGAAGTATATAGGGAACGCAGACACAGACACCCTCAGTAATGTCTTAGGGAAGTATATAGGGAACGCAGACACAGTCACCCTCAGTAATGTCTTAGGGAAGTATATAGGGAACGCAGACACAGTCACCCTCAGTAATGTCTTAGGGAAGTATATAGGGAACGCAGACACAGCCACCCTCAGTAATGTCTTAGGGAAGTATATAGGGAACGCAGACACAGTCACCCTCAGTAATGTCTTAGGGAAGTATATAGGGAACGCAGACACAGCCACCCTCAGAAATGTCTTAGGGAAGTATATAGGGAACGCAGACACAGTCACCCTCAGTAATGTCTTAGGGAAGTATATAGGGAACGCAGACACAGCCACCCTCAGTAATGTCTTAGGGAAGTATATAGGGAACGCAGACACAGCCACCCTCAGTAATGTCTTAGGGAAGTATATAGGGAACGCAGACACAGCCCCCCTCAGTAATGTCTTAGGGAAGTATATAGGGAACGCAGACACTGCCACCCTCAGTAATGTCTTAGGGAAGTATATAGGGAACGCAGACACAGACACCCTCAGTAATGTCTTAGGGAAGTATATAGGGAACGCAGACACAGCCACCCTCAGTAATGTCTTAGGGAAGTATATAGGGAACGCTGACACAGCCACCCTCAGTAATGTCTTAGGGAAGTATATAGGGAACGCAGACACAGTCACCCTCAGTAATGTCTTAGGGAAGTATATAGGGAACGCAGACACAGTCACCCTCAGTAATGTCTTGGGGAAGTATATAGGGAACGCAGACACAGCCACCCTCAGTAATGTCTTGGGGAAGTATATAGGGAACGCAGACACAGCCACCCTCAGTAATGTCTTAGGGAAGTATATAGGGAACGCAGACACAGCCACCCTCAGTAATGTCTTAGGGAAGTATATAGGGAACGCAGACACAGCACCCTCAGTAATGTCTTAGGGAAGTATATAGGGAACGCAGACACAGCCACCCTCAGTAATGTCTTAGGAAAGTATATAGGGAACGCAGACACAGCCACCCTCAGAAATGTCTTAGGGAAGTATATAGGGAACGCAGACACAGCCACCCTCAGTAATGTCTTAGGGAAGTATATAGGGAACGCAGACACAGTCACCCTCAGTAATGTCTTAGGGAAGTATATAGGGAACGCAGACACAGTCACCCTCAGTAATGTCTTAGGGAAGTATATAGGGAACGCAGACACAGCCACCCTCAGTAATGTCTTAGGGAAGTATATAGGGAACGCAGACACAGACACCCTCAGTAATGTCTTAGGGAAGTATATAGGGAACGCAGACACAGCCACCCTCAGAAATGTCTTAGGGAAGTATATAGGGAACGCAGACACAGCCACCCTCAGTAATGTCTTAGGGAAGTATATAGGGAACGCAGACACAGTCACCCTCAGTAATGTCTTAGGGAAGTATATAGGGAACGCAGACACAGACACCCTCAGTAATGTCTTAGGGAAGTATATAGGGAACGCAGACACTGCCACCCTCAGTAATGTCTTAGGGAAGTATATAGGGAACGCAGACACAGCCACCCTCAGTAATGTCTTAGGGAAGTATATAGAGAACGCAGACACAGACACCCTCAGTAATGTCTTAGGGAAGTATATAGGGAACGCAGACACAGCCACCCTCAGTAATGTCTTAGGAAAGTATATAGGGAACGCAGACACAGCCACCCTCAGTAATGTCTTAGGGAAGTATATAGGGAACGCAGACACAGCCACCCTCAGTAATGTCTTAGGGAAGTATATAGGGAACGCAGACACAGTCACCCTCAGTAATGTCTTAGGGAAGTATATAGGGAACGCAGACACAGTCACCCTCAGTAATGTCTTAGGGAAGTATATAGGGAACGCAGACACAGTCACCCTCAGTAATGTCTTAGGGAAGTATATAGGGAACGCAGACACAGTCACCCTCAGTAATGTCTTAGGGAAGTATATAGGGAACGCAGACACAGCCACCCTCAGTAATGTCTTAGGGAAGTATATAGGGAACGCAGACACAGTCACCCTCAGTAATGTCTTAGGGAAGTATATAGGGAACGCATACACAGTCACCCTCAGTAATGTCTTAGGGAAGTATATAGGGAACGCAGACACAGACACCCTCAGTAATGTCTTAGGGAAGTATATAGGGAACGCAGACACAGACACCCTCAGTAATGTCTTAGGGAAGTATATAGGGAACGCAGACACAGTCACCCTCAGTAATGTCTTAGGGAAGTATATAGGGAACGCAGACACAGTCACCCTCAGTAATGTCTTAGGGAAGAATATAGGGAACGCAGACACAGCCACCCTCAGTAATGTCTTAGGGAAGAATATAGGGAACGCAGACACAGCCCCCCTCAGTAATGTCTTAGGGAAGTATATAGGGAACGCAGACACAGCCCCCCTCAGTAATGTCTTAGGGAAGAATATAGGGAACGCAGACACAGCCCCCCTCAGTAATGTCTTAGGGAAGTATATAGGGAACGCATACACAGTCACCCTCAGTAATGTCTTAGGGAAGTATATAGGGAACGCAGACACAGCCACCCTCAGTAATGTCTTAGGGAAGTATATAGGGAACGCAGACACAGTCACCCTCAGTAATGTCTTAGGGAAGTATATAGGGAACGCAGACACAGTCACCCTCAGTAATGTCTTAGGGAAGAATATAGGGAACGCAGACACAGCCACCCTCAGTAATGTCTTAGGGAAGTATATAGGGAACGCAGACAAAGCGACCCTCAGTAATGTCTTAGGGAAGTATATAGGGAACGCAGACACAGCCACCCTCAGTAATGTCTTAGGGAAGTATATAGGGAACGCAGACACAGTCACCCTCAGTAATGTCACTATGGAAAGGTGCTACGGCTGCGTATAAAGGATGGGACCGGACAGCGAGTTACAGATTTGGGACGGAGAATGGGCGATATCTCTCTGCCGATGCCACAGCGACACCTAATAACACACTCGGGAATGCTCCTCTCACCGCCTCCTCTCTGCTCCCATGCCCTCACAATACCTTTGTTAAAGCACCAGCACAACGGAGGAGAGTTTAACCCTTACCCTGCTGAAGGGGCCCATGCCACTTTCCTCTGGCGTCTAATGACTTTTATATGTTTGTATATTGAAATAAAATGAAATATACACATTTTCTCAAAAGGGATTTTATTGTGCGATTCATGTGTGACAAAGTCCAAGCGGGGACGGAAACGTCGGTCACACAATAAAATACTGAGAAAATATCAGTGTGCTGAATCTCTTTGCAAATTGTGATTGATCCATCTGCCTGTGACACCTTGGTTTTGAATCCATAGTAGTGCCTTACCGATAGACACACATCCCCCCCCTCCCCCCCCCCCACACACACTTTAACGCCACGTCATTGAAAACAATGGTAACACGTTAACACGATAATACATGAATGCGCAAATGTCTTTTCGTGTGTTGTTCTGCGTTAACAGGAGCAATAACATAAGCCACATTTGTAAACACTCTGCTGCTAGACATCTCACTCCTGTAGTGATACCTCTCCTCCGTTGCCAGCCTTCCATAAACTTCCACTTTAAAACACACGTGTGTGTATGTGCATGTTCACACACAAACACACAAACACACAAACACACAAACACACAAACACACAAACACACCTTCCATACTCCTCCCGCGCTCTGCTCAAGCCGTCTCCTCTCTGTCTCTCATATACTTCCCTTCTATATGTTCCATACTCCTCCCGCGCTCTGCTCAGGGCGTCTCCTCTCTGTCCCTCATATACTTCCCTTCTGTATCTTCCATACTCCTCCCGCGCTCTGCTCAGGGACGTCTCCTCTCTGTCCCTCATATACTTCCCTTCTATATGTTCCATACTCCTCCCGCGCTCTGCTCAGGCCGTCTCCTCTCTGTCCCTCATATACTTCCCTTCTGTATCTTCCATACTCCTCCCGCGCTCTGCTCAGGGCGTCTCCTCTCTGTCCCTCATATACTTCCCTTCTATATGTTCCATACTCCTCCCGCGCTCTGCTCAGGGCGTCTCCTCTCTGTCCCTCATATACTTCCCTTCTGTATCTTCCATACTCCTCCCGCGCTCTGTTCAGGGACGTCTCCTCTCAGTCCCTCATATACTTCCCTTCTATATCTTCCATACTCCTCCCGCGCTCTGTTCAGGGACGTCTCCTCTCTGTCCCTCATATACTTCCATACTCCTCCCGCGCTCTGCTCAGGGCGTCTCCTCTCTGTCCCTCATATACTTCCATACACCTCCCGCGCTCTGCTCAGGGCGTCTCCTCTCTGTCCCGCATATACTTCCATACACCTCCCGCGCTCTGCTCAGGGCGTCTCCTCTCTGTCCCTCATATACTTCCATACACCTCCCGCGCTCTGCTCAGGGCGTCTCCTCTCTGTCCCTCATATACTTCCATACACCTCCCGCGCTCTGCTCAGGGCGTCTCCTCTCTGTCCCGCATATACTTCCATACACCTCCCGCGCTCTGCTCAGGGCGTCTCCTCTCTGTCCCTCATATACTTCCATACACCTCCCGCGCTCTGCTCAGGGCGTCTCCTCTCTGTCCCCCATATACTTCCATACTCCTCCCGCGCTCTGCTCAGGGCGTCTCCTCTCTGTCCCCCATATACTTCCATAGTCCTCCCGCGCTCTGCTCAGGGCGTCTCCTCTCTGTCCCGCATATACTTCAATACTCCTCCCGCGCTCTGCTCAGGGCGTCTCCTCTCTGTCCCCCATATACTTCCATACTCCTCCCGCGCTCTGCTCAGGGCGTCTCCTGTCTGTCCCCCATATACTTCCATACTCCTCCCGCGCTCTGCTCAGGGCGTCTCCTCTCTGTCCCGCATATACTTCAATACTCCTCCCGCGCTCTGCTCAGGGCGTCTCCTCTCTGTCCCCCATATACTTCCATA
Organism: Ascaphus truei; assembly: GCF_040206685.1. Classification (NCBI taxonomy): domain Eukaryota; kingdom Metazoa; phylum Chordata; class Amphibia; order Anura; family Ascaphidae; genus Ascaphus; species Ascaphus truei. The sequence continues at coordinate 31,554,466 of NC_134488.1, read as the reverse complement.
CTCCTCCCGCGCTCTGCTCAGGGCGTCTCCTCTCTGTCCCCCATATACTTCCATACTCCTCCCGCGCTCTGCTCAGGGCGTCTCCTCTCTGTCCCCCATATACTTCCATACTCCTCCCGCGCTCTGCTCAGGGCGTCTCCTCTCTGTCCCCCATATACTTCCATACTCCTCCCGCGCTCTGCTCAGGGCGTCTCCTCTCTGTCCCCCATATACTTCCATACTCCTCCCGCGCTCTGCTCAGGGCGTCTCCTCTCTGTCCCCCATATACTTCCCTTCTATATCTTCCAGCTTTCTGCCTCATCTTGCAGCTCCCCGTCTCATTAACTCCAAAACAAAAACTCACACTCTTATGCACTCTCTAGGACTCACAAGTCTCCCACAGAATTGTACTGAAAGTGTAAGCTCTGTGGGGCAGGGGTTCCCATCTGCCACATTTCAGTATCACGTTCCGCTGTATCAGGTCTTCCTCACTCTCTATATACAGTTCTGCAGATGCAGCTAGTGCGATACAAATTGACATATCCCAATTAGAATGATATACTATTCTGAATATAAAAGCAACGAAACAAAGTGATGGAAATACACCCTGACATGGGAAACGTTGTAGGGGCCAGGACAAAGGGCACAGCGGTGTCACACACACACACACACACACACACACACACACACACACACACACACACACACACACACACACACACACACACACACACACACACACACACACACACACACACACTTTAAGAGAATAAAATAACAATGCTGAAAAATATCAAATAAGTATATATAAAAAATATGTTTGTAAAAATATACAGACACCATTATTTTATGCACATGTATACTTATTTAAACAGATATAAATACACACATAAAAATATATACGCACATGTTTATATTAATATATGTGTTTATATCTCTATCTATATCTATAGTGGTGGCTGTTTAGGGGTCTGCATATATAGACACGGGTGCGTGCGTGTATATACATATAGAGAGATAGGGATACACACACACACACACACACACACACACACACACACACACACACACACACACACACACACACACACACACACACACTCGCTGCCATAGGGGCCTTAAACTGAGACCGTTATAAAAAGCCCTAGACACACAATTAACCTTAAAAACAATTACTGTTTAAAAAAAAAACAATAAATATAGCTACACGTCCTCCTTTGATGCCAGTAGTTAGGGGGTTAAACACCAGCAATGAGGGGGTTAAACGGCAGCCGTGCGAGCCTCAGCCCGTTGTTTTCCTGGTCGGTTCAGCTAACGGCGCTCGGAATACAGGCGAGAACTCCGCCAGCCTTTTACCTTTGTCTCCCGAGGCTGCTGCTGCTGCTGCTGGAACATCCCCTATCCCTCTCCTGCGCTCCGAGACGCCAGCGTCCGGCAGTGGGGGCCTGATCAGGACAAGCGTGTGATGGCTCAGGGAGCCGGGGCATACACACGCGCACCCACAGATCCGTCCCTCCTGCCTGCGTTCAGACACCGAGCCAAGCTCTGCGGGGAGCGAGAGGCCAGGAAAACACACCGCGCGATACGGCGCCGGGGGACTGGTTACCGGGGTGGGGGGGGAGATTTACCAATGGAAAACGGCTTCCCGGAAACACGGCCAAGCAGTCCCGGTGGGGAAAAAAAAACCCACAAATATTCTGCTGCTTTTGTTTCACTGGAAATTAATTATAAATTGCGTTTCTTCCGTGCCTGTGAATGGGGGAAGTGTTTGTCGCTCAACTGTTTGCTCTACTCTCATTCTCAGCCCCGTCCTTATCTCAGAGCCAATAAAGAGAGAGATGGGAGAGGAAGGGGCTTTGCCTATGCAAACTCTTGTTGGTAAAACTGGCATCAGCCGCCAGTAAGGAGCGGGCCTTTGAAGTGGGTGCATCTGGTTTCAGATCCCCCATGTAAGTTCTCTTTGTGACCTTGGGCAAGTCACTTTATGTCCAACGAGAAGTGTGAGCTCTTCGGGGGAGCGGCTCGCCGGGCCTGCAAAATTCTACGTACAGTGCAGCGTACATGGTCAGCGCAATGTACAGATCCTTATATTGGTATGATACTGTAATGCAGGGGGAGCGGGTGCAATTCTGGTGGTCAAGAGCCACCAACAGGGCAGGTTTTCAGGATATCCCTGCTTCAGCAAAGGTGGCTCAATCAGTCCCTGCGTCAGCACAGGTGGCTCAGAGGGCAGGCTTCAACTGAGCCTCTGATTGAGCCAACTGAGCTGAAGCAGGGATATCCTGAAAACCTGACCAGTTGGTGGGCCTTGAGGACTGGAGTTGGCCGCCCCGGTTGTAATGTAAAACATTAGATATACTACAGGAAGCGCTTTGCTTATTGAAGACGTTCTGTAGCACGAGTAGTATGCAGCGTAACGACGGACATGAAAGGGCTGTCAGACGCTGATCAGCAGGGGGTCTAGGTGAATGTTCCACCCCCTCCCCGGCCCTGTCTGTCACCCTCACTGCATGATGCCCGGAGCCTGGCACCCGCTGTCTTATTACACGTGGAACCTGCTGCAAATGGGTTTGACCTCATTGCCGAGCATCGGATGTGGAAGGAAGCCTGCATATTCCACCGCAGGGTGACACCGTGACACTGACAGAAGGGAGTTTAGGGACTAGAGTCTCTCCAACCTCAGGGTGACACCGTGACACTGACAGAAGGGAGTTTAGGGACCGGAGTCTCTCCCACCTCAGGGTGACACCGTGACACTGACAGAAGGGAGCTTAGGGACTAGTCTCTCCCACTGCAAGGTGACACCGTGACACTGACAGAAGGGAGCTTAGGGACCAGAGTCTTTCCCACCGCAAGGTGACACTGTGACACTGACAGAAGGGAGCTTAGGGACCGGAGTCTCTCCCACTGCAAGGTTGACACCGTGACACTGACAGAAGGGAGCTTAGGGACCGGAGTCTTTCCCACCGCAAGGTGACACCGTGACACTGACAGAAGGGAGCTTAGGGACCAGAGTCTTTCCCACCGCAAGGTGACACCGTGACACTGACAGAAGGGAGCTTAGGGACCGGAGTCTCTCCCACCTCAGGGTGACACCGTGACACTGACAGAAGGGAGCTTAGGGACTAGTCTCTCCCACTGCAAGGTGACACCGTGACACTGACAGAAGGGAGCTTAGGGACCAGAGTCTTTCCCACCGCAGGGTGACACCGTGACACTGACAGAAGGGAGCTTAGGGACCGGAGTCTCTCCCACTGCAAGGTGACACCGTGACACTGACTGAAGGGAGCTTAGGGACCGGAGTCTTTCCCACCGCAAGGTGACACCGTGACACTGACAGAAGGGAGCTTAGGGACTAGTCTCTCACACCGCAAGGTGACACCGTGACACTGACAGAAGGGAGCTTAGGGACCAGAGTCTTTCCCACCGCAGGGTGACACCGTGACACTGACAGAAGGGAGCTTAGGGACCGGAGTCTCTCCCACTGCAAGGTGACACCGTGACACTGACTGAAGGGAGCTTAGGGACCGGAGTCTTTCCCACCGCAAGGTGACACCGTGACACTGACAGAAGGGAGCTTAGGGACTAGTCTCTCACACCGCAAGGTGACACCGTGACACTGACAGAAGGGAGCTTAGGGACCGGAGTCTCTCCCACCTCAGGGTGACACCGTGACACTGACAGAAGGGAGCTTAGGGACTAGTCTCTCCCACTGCAAGGTGACACCGTGACACTGACAGAAGGGAGCTTAGGGACCAGAGTCTTTCCCACCGCAAGGTGACACCGTGACACTGACAGAAGGGAGCTTAGGGACCGGAGTCTCTCCCACCTCAGGGTGACACAGTGACACTGACAGAAGGGAGCTTAGGGACTAGTCTCTCCCACCGCAAGGTGACACCGTGACACTGACACAAAGGAGCTTAGGGACCAGAGTCCTTCCCACCGCAGGGTTACACCGTGACACTGACAGAAGGGAGCTTAGGGACTAGTCTCTCACACCGCAAGGTGACACCGTGACACTGACAGAAGGGAGCTTAGGGACCGGAGTCTCTCCCACCTCAGGGTGACACCGTGACACTGACAGAAGGGAGCTTAGGGACTAGTCTCTCCCACTGCAAGGTGACACCGTGACACTGACAGAAGGGAGCTTAGGGACCAGAGTCTTTCCCACCGCAAGGTGACACCGTGACACTGACAGAAGGGAGCTTAGGGACCGGAGTCTCTCCCACCTCAGGGTGACACAGTGACACTGACAGAAGGGAGCTTAGGGACTAGTCTCTCCCACCGCAAGGTGACACCGTGACACTGACACAAAGGAGCTTAGGGACCAGAGTCCTTCCCACCGCAGGGTTACACCGTGACACTGACAGAAGGGAGCTTAGGGACTAGTCTCTCCCACCGCAGGGTGACACCGTGACACTGACAGAAGGGAGCTTAGGGACCGGAGTCTCTCCCACCTCAGGGTGACACCGTGACACTGACAGAAGGGAGCTTAGGGACTAGTCTCTCCCACTGCAAGGTGACACCGTGACACTGACAGAAGGGAGCTTAGGGACCAGAGTCTTTCCCACCGCAAGGTGACACCGTGACACTGACAGAAGGGAGCTTAGGGACCGGAGTCTCTCCCACCTCAGGGTGACACAGTGACACTGACAGAAGGGAGCTTAGGGACTAGTCTCTCCCACCGCAAGGTGACACCGTGACACTGACACAAAGGAGCTTAGGGACCAGAGTCCTTCCCACCGCAGGGTTACACCGTGACACTGACAGAAGGGAGCTTAGGGACTAGTCTCTCCCACCGCAGGGTGACACCGTGACACTGACAGACGGGAGCTTAGGGACCAGAGTCTTTCCCACCGCAAGGTGACACTGACAGAAGGGAGCTTAGGGACAGGAGTCTCTCCCACCGCAGGGTGATACCGTGACACTGACAGAAGGGAGCTTAGGGACCAGAGTCTTTCCCACCGCAGGGTGACACCGACAGAAGGGAGCTTAGGGACCGGAGTCTTTCCCACCACATGGTGACACCGTGACACTGACAGAAGGGAGGTTAAGGACCGGTGTCTCTTCCACCGCAGGGTGACACCGTGACACTGACAGAAGGGAGCTTAGGGACTAGAGTCCCTCCCACTGCAGGGTGACACCGTGACACTGACAGAAGGGAGCTTAGGGACCAGAGTCTCTCCCACTGCAGGGTGACACCGTGACACTGACAGAAGGGAGCATAGGGACCGGAGTCTCTCCCACCGCAGGGTGACACCGTGACACTGACAGAAGGGAGCTTAGGGACCGGAGTCCCTCCCACCATAGGGTGACACGTGACACCGACAGAAGGGAGGTTAGGGACTAGAGTCTCTCCCACCGCAGGGTGACACTGACAGAGAGGAGCTCTGGGACATTCACCGCAGGGTGACAGTGGGAATGTCAACGTACTTTTGTATCACCGAGTACATGTTGTATCCTTGCTCTCGTTGGCTTCGGGTTAATCGCTGCACTGATCCCAAAGCTGCAGTAATCAGGGCTGATTCACAAGCCATTCCCCAGAAAATGGCCCACAGCGGCCATAGTTGAGATTCCCGGCAGAAGTGCGTGGCTCGCCATTTCTCTGGCATTGGAAACCCCTGAACGATTGGACAGCGACATCTGCAGTTGGTATTACAAAGGGGATTTATGAGGGGGGGAAAAAGGGGGAAAAGAGGGGGAAAGGGGGTTTCACGGCCCCCCACACTTCTCTGTTTAAAACACTCGTCACCAAATCCACCAGCTTCCTATTAATGCGATCAGGGCACGTGCAATTAATGAGTTACTGTAACAGAGCGGGAGCCTGGGGGGGAAATTACCTTAATTAAAAAATAGTTAACAGATTCAATTGTTGGAAGATCCCAATCGTTGTGCAGAGAGTTTAATGGGGATAAGTAGGTGCAATTTCTCCTGTAATACAAATATGAACAAGCCTAAAACTTTAACCCATTAATCGTGTCGCCATCCCTCCTACATGGGACTAACTCTAATACATTATTTATTCAACGGGCCTTCACTTTGGGACTGGCACTTTAAGATCTTCACTGCCTAGTTTAGCCCCAGGAAGCATTATGATAAATATAATGTGTGGCTATAACTATCCCTTAGCACAGGTCACGGGAATCTGTTTTAGGATGATATCGCATGGTTACACGGAGCATTATCCTGTGTCTTAAACATAAGGGGACATTTCCCTATTCTCCACATAACCTCTCCCTATAACTCCTCCTATCTCTCCATATAACTCCTCCTATCTCTCCATATAACCTCTCCCTATAACTCCTCCTATCTCTCCATATAACCGCTCCCTATAACTCCTCCTATCTCTCCATATAACCGCTCCCTATAACTCCTCCTATCTCTCCATATAACCGCTCCCTATAACTCCTCCTATCTCTCCATATAACCGCTCCCTATAACTCCTCCTATCTCTCCATATAACCGCTCCCTATAACTCCTCCTATCTCTCCATATAACCTCTCCCTATAACTCCTCCTATCTCTCCACATAACCTCTCCCTATAACTCCTCCTATCTCTCCATATAACTCCTCCTATCTCTCCATTTAACCTCTCCCAATAACTCCTCCTATCTCTCCATATAACCTCTCCCTGTAACTCCTCCTATCTCTCCATATAACCTCTCCCTATATCTCCTCCAATCTCTCCATATAACCACTCCCTATAACTCCTCCTATCTCTCCATATAACCTCTCCCAATAACTCCTCCTATCTCTCCATATAACTCCTACTATCTCTCCATATAACCTCTCCCAATAACTCCTCCTATCTCTCCATATAACCTCTCTCAATAACTCCTCCTATCTCTCCCAATAACTCCTCCTATCTCTCCATATAACCTCTCCCTACAACTCCTCCTATCGCTCCATATAACTCCTCCTATCTCTCCATATAACCTCTCCCTATAACTCCTATCTCTCCATATAACCTCTCACTATAACTCCTCCTATCTCTCCATATAACCTCTCCCTATAACTCCTCCTATCTCTCCCTATAACTTCTCCTATCTCTCCATATAACCTCTCCCAATAACTCCTATCTCTCCATATAACCTCTCCCTATAACTCCTCCTATCTCTCCCTATAACTTCTCCTATCTCTCCATATAACCTCTCCCTATAACTCATATCTATCCATATAACCCTCTCCCTATAACTCCTCCTATCTCTCCATATAACCTCTCCCTATAACTCCTCCTATCTCTCCCTATAACTTCTCCTATCTCTCCATATAACCTCTCCCTATAACTCCTATCTCTCCATATAACCTCTCCCTATAACTCCTCCTATCTCTCCCTATAACTTCTCCTATCTCTCCATATAACCTCTCCCTATAACTCCTATCTATCCATATAACCCTCTCCCTATAACTCCTCCTATCTCTCCATATAACCTCACCCTATAACTTCTCCTATCTCTCCCTATAACTCCTCCTCTCTCTGTATAACCTCTCCCTCTGTATAACCTCTCCCTATAACTCCTCATTCCCTATCTTGCTGTCTGTATACTTCAGCAGAAGTGGTAGTGCTGATCTGTATGAAGGACTGTCAGTAGGACACAGTGCCTTGTCACAGCCCACATTATGTAACCCCACACCGGGGGTGCTGCTCTATAGCGGGCCCCCGCCTGGGCTCCATGCATATAAATCACACAGGACAGGTAATTTGCCTATAAGTTGCTCAGGGCACTGGGCTATTTTTAGCGACGTGATTCAGACTTTTTCATTTCTGCAGAAACAATGTGTCAGGGAAATGAGAACGACGGGAGAAAAACAAGAGGACGAGGAAGCGGGGAGAAAAAAAATGGCGTACGTCAGCATTCAAATGTCATTATTTCCCTTCTTGCTGCCTTACGTTCAACCGACGCTATTAAAAGTGCAGCTATATAGCGAGCCAAACTCATGTAAACGATTTATATAGGACAGATGAAATCATTATGATTGAAACCTTTAACCCATTAAACATGTCCCTATCATTAGGACACACTGCCCCTACGTGGGACTGACCCTTTAACCCATTAAACATGTCCCTATCATTAGGACACTTTGCTCCGAAAGTGGGACTGACCCTTTAACCCATTAAACACCCTGTCATTAGGACACTTTGCCCCTACGTGGGACTGACCCTTTAACCCATTAAACACCCTGTCATTAAGTCACTTTGCCCCTACGTGGAACTGACCCTTTAACCCATTAAACATGCCCGTCATTAGGACACTTTGCCCCTACGTGGGACTGACCCTTTAACCCATTAAACATGCCCGTCATTAGGACACTTTGCCCCTACGTGGGACTGACCCTATAACCCATTAAACATGCCCGTCATTAGGACACTTTGCCCCTACGTGGTACTGACCCTTTAACCCATTAAACATGTCCCTGTCATTAAGTCACTTTGCCCCTACGTGGGACTGACCCTTTAAACCATTAAACACCCTGTCATTAGGACACTTTGCTCCGAATGTGGGACTGACCCTTTAACCCATTAAACACCCTGTCATTAGGACACTTTGCCCCTACGTGGGACTGACCCTTTCATTCCGTCATCAGATCACATTGGGACTGAATCTTCATGCATTACTTGTAGCATTCCTACACAGAGGGAGATATTAGGATTTGCTCCGACTTAACCCACTTGGCAAATACTCGGCCTCCAGCTCCAAATCCAGATTTGCCACAGGCACGGCCAACATGTCTGCAGCTTGCCCCTATACATGTCTGCAGCTTGCCCCTATACGTCTTAAATACAAGGTAGAAATGACCTAAACCTTCCATTTCCACATACACAAAACACACACTGTGTTAGTGTGTGTGTGTGTTTATGTGTCTGCAGGAGAGAGAGCGTGAGAGACTGTGCACATATACACATATGTACGTGTATGTATATACGTGTGTACGTATATGTATATACGTGCGTGTATGCGCATGTAGATGTGTGCGCGCACACACACACACACACGTTATGTGTGTGGAAATACATAACATACGTGTTTATATAATTATGTGTGGTGACTGTATATTACTAATATAGGTTATGTTTATATAATATACGTCATTAACTATACATACACACACGCACACGAAGAAATGGGTTTCTAATTAAATCAATCACAAACGTTCTCTCTTCCTGCCTTTCCAGCAGAAATAATGCAGAAAAGTCCCCACTTTATAGAAGAGACTGGGGGGCCGCATGAAACACACGGCCCCTTCTTTGTAATTTCATTTCAGCTACTGCAAGCAGAAAATATCCATATTTAAATATACACACATACAGAGGCACAATCTGCATCTATCCCAGTAAAGAAATCTCAAAATACTTGACATACACAGAGCCGGATTCTCAATATCAGAAAAGGCTCCAGCTTATTTGGGGTCTGCGGCTGTATAGCGGGTAAAAGGGTGTGCGGGCTGGTGGGACTTGTTCCGATATGTGGGGTGTACCTGCTTGTTACCTGTAAGCGCTCTGTTCTCCCGGGCGTGCGGTCTGTGGGGTGTACCTGCTTGTTACCTGTAAGCGCTATGTTCTCCCGGGCGTGCGGTCTGTGGGGTGTACCTGCTTGTTACCTGTAAGCGCTCTGTTCTCCCGGGCGTGCGGTCTGTGGGGTGTACCTGCTTGTTACCTGTAAGCGCTCTGTTCTCCCGGGCGTGCGGTCTGTGGGGTGATGGGATTCTCTCCTTGTTGTGTCCTTTGGCAGTGCACTAATCCACCTTATTGCTAATACCCTGATAAATCCAGTAAGGGCATTACAGAGCCAGACACGCTACCCTGTAAACCGCTCACACCCAGCACACACCAGGGCACGGTATGACGAGATCCATCACTGTGCGACATCACTTAGATAACATTTGATCCTGACGAAGGTTATCTATTGCTAACTCCTCCTCTTCCTTTTGATCCGTCTGTTGGGGCAGCTCAAGGCTCCCTTCTGGGACCTCACGTCTGGTCCTACGTGGGACTGACCCTTTAACGGTTAACCCATTACACACAGCTGTATCTATCAATCAACCCCAAACCTCATATCTGCATTACTGTCCCAGGCTTCCCACTGTCTCACGTCAAACTCATCCGGGCTGGCAGCAAGATGCTTCAAACGCAGCCTGTCAGGCGGAGCTGCTCATAATCCCACCGAAACCTAGCCACGGTGCCCTTAACCATCACACTCAGTAACACTACAACCCATCCTGTTCCCCAAGCCCGGATGTCATTTTTTGATCCTAATTAATACTTAGGCTACTAACTCTTGCCGCTTCTCTCCCTGTAACAATGCTAAAATTCAGCCTCGTCTGTTTCCCTACTACTAAATTGTTAATGCATGTCCTCATTCTGTCCCGTCTAGACTACTGCATCCTTCTCCTTACTGGCCTCGCAGCCCTCTATCGCCTCCTGAAAACGCTACAGGCTCCCCATTCAATTCTGTATCCTGCTCTCCCCTACTTTTATCAGCTCAGGTGTTCTTCTCTCGCTACACCCCTGCTTGCTCTCTACACTCTGCTCAGCTCTTCATACTAACCCCCATGTCACTGCTACGCCCCTTCTCACTAACCCGCATGTCACTACACCCCTTCTCACTAACCCCCATGTCACAACACCTCATCTCACTGCTACACCCCTTCTCACTAACCCTCCTGTCACTACACCCCTTCTCACTAACCCTCCTGTCACGACACCCCTTCTCACTAACCCGCATGTCACTACACCCCTTCTCACTAACCCGCATGTCACTACACCCCTTCTCACTAACCCGCGTCACTACACCCCTTCTCACTAACCCGCATGTCACTACACCCCTTCTCACTAACCCTCCTGTCACGACACCCCTTCTCACTAACCCGCATGTCACTACACCCCTTCTCACTAACCCGCATGTCACTACACCCCTTCTCACTAACCCGCGTCACTACACCCCTTCTCACTAACCCGCATGTCACTACACCCCTTCTCACTAACCCGCATGTCACTACACCCCTTCTCACTAACCCGCATGTCACTACACCCCTTCTCACTAACCCGCATGTCACTACACCCCTTCTCACTAACCCTCCTGTCACTACACCCCTTCTCACTAACCCTCCTGTCACTACACCCCTTCTCACTAACCCTCCTGTCACGACACCCCTTCTCACTAACCCGCATGTTACTACACCCCTTCACACTAACCCGCATGTCACTACACCCCTTCTCACTGCTACACCATATCTCACTAACCCTCCTGTCACGACACCCCTTCTCACTAACCCTCCTGTCACGACACCCCTTCTCACTAACCCTCATGTCACTACGCCCCATCTCACTAACCCTCCTGTCACTACACCCCTTATCACTAACCCGCATGTCACGACACCCCTTCTCACTAACCCGCATGTCACGACACCCCTTCTCACTAACCCGCATGTCACGACACCCCTTCTCACTAACCCGCATGTCACGACACCCCTTCTCACTAACCCGCATGTCACGACACCCCTTCTCACTAACCCTCCTGTCACGACACCCCTTATCACTAACCCTCCTGTCACGACACCCCTTCTCACTAACCCTCCTGTCACGACACCCCTTATCACTAACCCTCCTGTCACGACGCCCCTTATCACTAACCCTCCTGTCACGACACCCCATCCCACATACTGGAACTACCTCTGGGACACCCTCCTTCTCAACGGCCACCAAGCACCACCTCTCTCTCACTTCAAACCCCACCTGTTCAACAAAGTGTTTCATTAGTCCTGGGGCGGGGGGGGCTCGAGGGGGGGGCTACTCCAACTACAATATGCACTAAACCAGGGGTGCTCAACTCCAGTCCTCAAGTCTGTCGTCGTCGTCCCCCCAACTGCTTCAGCACAGATGGCTCAATCCATTCCTGCTTCAGCACAAGTGGCTCAATCTGAGCCTCTGATTACACCACACGTGCTGAAGTCGTGATATCCTGAAAACCTGATCTGTTGGGGGGGGGGGGAGGCGGGGTTTCAAAACTCCAGCTGAGCACCCCTGCATTGCTCGGCCCCGGCGTCAAATGAGGTGCTGGGTCATGTGATGTCACGTTGCCATGGTAACATGACCCCACAGCATCATTTGACGCGTCGCTGGAAGGTAAGTGGGTTACAGAGGTCTCGCGCGGTATCTCTATAACTGCCGCCCCCCCCCCCCCCCAGCATTAGGCTGCGCTTATGGTGCCGGCGACAGCGACGCCGCGTCAAAACAAATGTATTGACGCCGTCGCGTGCGCTTATAATAGGCGCGACGGCTTTCTCGCGATCGCTGGAAGTCGCTTCAATTTGATTTTTCCGCAGCGTGACGTCAGCGTCGCCGGCACTCTAAGCGCGGCCCAAGACTACAGTTTGCACTGCTACACACGCTAACCAATGCACTCAAATTTACTCCTACGGGTTTGGTTACTCGCAATTGGATTGTCAGCTATTGGGGGCAGGAACACTTCTCTCCCAATGTTACACTCGTCCTATCTAGGTTATTAGATTTCCTGTACCGTAATGTTTGGGAAAATGGTATAGCCCTGCGTACATTGTGGGCACTATGAAAATATTCGTACATGTGTGTGTGTGTGTACGTGTGTGTGTGTACGTGTGTGTGTGTACGTGTACGTGTACGTGTGTACGTGTACGTGTGTACGTGTACGTGTGTGTACGTGTGCGTGTGTACGTACGTGTGTGTGTGTGTACGTGTGTGTGTATACGTGTGTGTATACGTGTGTGTGTGTGTACGTGTATGTGTGTGTGTGTGTACGTGTGCGTGTACGTGTGTACGTGAGAACGTGTGTGTGTGTGTGTACGTGTTTACGTGTGTGTACGTGTGTGTACGTGTTTATGTGTGTGTACGTGTGTGTACGTGTGTGTACGTGTGTGTACGTGTGTGTACGTGTGTGTACGTGTGTGTACGTGTGTGTACGTGTACGTATATACACATAGTTTTAGAAGTAGTGGATTAGATCACTCACATTCATTCATTTATGCTGCGCCAAAATAGGCCCATCATGTTCACAGCGGATCGGAGTATAGGGAAAGCGCTCAGCCACGTAACCTTCAAATGCTTTAACACACACACACTCCCCTCCTGCGGTTAACAGAGTGGGAAATACCAAGCAATCTCATATGTAATTCGCTCTGCGAGTTACAGGCTCAGCAGCAGAGCATGCTGCGGCGATTTCAATGATGCAGCGGTCAAATCAAAATTATGCAGCAAATTTTTTAGGTCACTGGCGGCAATTTTTAGAATTCCCAATAAAACAAATAAAGTATATTTGAAAACAGTCCATCACTGTAAATTATTGAGGACCGGAGTTTGTGTGTTAAGAACCATTATTACTACTACTATGAATAACAATGTCAGTATAGTAACAGGAAGAAGTGCTGAGGATATTATTTATTATTATTAAAAATAATAATAGCACAAAGTAATATTATATGACTTCTTCCTTTTACTACATGGGGAGAGAAATATTATAACAATACTGTGCCAGTATAGTAACAGGAAGTAATGTAATAATAATAATAATAATAATAATAATAATAATAACAATACTGTGCCAGTATAGTAACAGGAAGTAATGTAATAATAATAATAATAATAATAATAATAATAATAATAACAATACTGTGCCAGTATAGTAACAGGAAGTAATGTAATAATAATAATAATAATAACAATACTGTGCCAGTATAGTAACAGGAAGTAATGTAATAATAATAATAATAATAATAATAATAATAATAATAACAATACTGTGCCAGTATAGTAACAGGAAGTAATGTAATAATAATAATAATAACAATACTGTGCCAGTATAGTAACAGAAAGTAATGTAATAATAATAATAATAATAACAATACTGTGCCAGTATAGTAACAGAAAGTAATGTAATAATAATAATAACAATACTGTGCACGTATAGTAACAGAAAGTAATGTAATAATAATAATAATAACAATACTGTGCCAGTATAGTAACAGAAAGTAATGTAATAATAATAATAACAATACTGTGCACGTATAGTAACAGGAAGTAATGTAATAATAATAATAATAATAATAATAATAATAATAACAATACTGTGCCAGTATAGCAACAGGAAGTAATGTAATAATAATAATAATAATAATAATAACAATACTGTGCCAGTATAGTAACAGGAAGTAATGTAATAATAATAATAATAATAATAATAATAATAATAATAATAATAATAACAATACTGTGCCAGTATAGTAACAGGAAGTAATGTAATAATAATAATAATAATAACAATACTGTGCCAGTATAGTAACAGAAAGTAATGTAATAATAATAATAATAATAATAATAATAACAATACTGTGCCAGTATAGTAACAGAAAGTAATGTAATAATAATAATAATAATAATAACAATACTGTGCCAGTATAGTAACAGAAAGTAATGTAATAATAATAATAATAATAATAATAATAATAATAACAATACTGTGCCAGTATAGTAACAGAAAGTAATGTAGTAATAATAATAATAACAATACTGTGCACGTATAGTAACAGGAACAAGTCATAATGAGAATACTGTGTCATTACAGTAATAGAAAGTAATGTATTATTAATAATAATACACCAATATAGCAACAGGAGAAAGTAGTACAGTATATTAAATATGCCCGTACATAACAGTAGGAAGTAATAATATAATAATACTGTACCAGTATAGTAACAGGAGGAATTAATAATATAAAAATACTGTACCAGTATAGTAACAGGAGGAAGTAATCATATAATTACACTGTGCCATTAGGGTAACAGAAAGAAGTAATAATATAATAATAATACTGTGCCAGTAGTCGAGTAACAGTAGGAAGTCATAATAATACTGTGCCAGTATAGTAATCGGAGGAATAATAGAATACTGTACCGGTAGAGTACTGGGCGGTAGTAATCATATAATACTATGTTAGTATAGTAACAGCTGGACGTAAGAATATAATAAAGTGCCCATACAGTAACAGCTGGAAGTAATAATTTACTACTTTGCCAGTATTGTAACTGGAGGAAGTAATTATATATGTATAATGTGCCAGTAAATAACAGACGTAATATAATAATACTGTGCCAGTACAGTAACAGGAAGTAGTAGGGTAATAATAACTGTGCCAGTACAGTAACAGGCAGCATTAATAATATACTGTGTCAATATAGTAACCAGAGGATGTCATATCATATTAATACTGGGTCAGTACAGTAACAGACTTAAGTAATATAATAAACAATACTATGCCAGTATAGTAACAGGACGAAGTAATAATTTAATAGTACTACACCAGTGCAATAACATCTGGAAGTAATATTCTTATAAATGATAAGACAATGACGTGTTACACTATTATTGTACAGTATTAGAAGTGATAGTACTGTAAAAGGATAGTTTAACAGGTGGAGGCCATGAATATAAAATATATAAAAGATTACAATAAGTATTGGTGTAGCAGCTGTCAAACAGTGTGCACTGTATACCAATATCTAATTATTACTAGAAATAGGGTGCTCGTGTTTATAGCAGTGTTACCATCAGAACAGTGTGTGTGTGTGTGTGTGTGTGTGTGTGTGTGTGTGTGTGTGTGTGTGTGTGTGTGTGTGTGTGTGTGTGTGTGTGTGTGTCTCTCTCAATATCACAGTGTTGTTATCAGTGCAGTGGGGACACGTGTATACAGCACAGTATTGTTATCAGCGCAGTGTGCGTGATATAGAGTATATGACATTATAGGCTAAAGCAGTAAAATTCAGGGCATTATTGAAAACCCTGCTCTCTGATTGGATAATGGGCGGAATTTTAACAAATCAGTAATCCCCGGAACTTAAGCAGCAGAATGTGTAGTTTTCAATGTGTTTATTTCCAACCAATCAGCTTTCAGAACAGCTGAGACAGAGCAGGGGATTTGTCTGATTGAAGTAACAGTTCTGAGACAGGGCACGGGATTGGTCAGGACGTATCGGGGGGGGGGGGGGGGGTATAGAACGTGTGTTAGCAGCAGAGTTGGTGCGTATATAGCACAGTATGCATCGGGGTGGTGCGTATATAGCACAGTATGCATCGGGGTGGTGCGTATATAGCACAGTATGCATCGGGGGTGGGTGTATATAGCACATTATGTATCGGGGTGGGTGTATATAGCACAGTATGTATCGGGGGCGGGTGTATATAGCACAGTATGTATCGGGGCGTATATATAGCACAGTATGTATTGGGGGTGGGTGTATATAGAACAGTATGTATCGGGGGCGTGTATATATAGCACAGTATGTATTGGGGGTGGGTGTATATAGAACAGTATGTATCGGGGGCGTGTATATATAGCACAGTATGTATTGGGGGTGGGTGTATATAGAACAGTATGTATCGGGGGCGTGTATATATAGCACAGTATGTATTGGGGGTGGGTGTATATAGAACAGTATGTATCGGGGGCGTGTATATATAGCACAGTATGTATTGGGGGTGGGTGTATATAGAACAGTATGTATCGGGGGCGTGTATATATAGCACAGTATGTATTGGGGGTGGGTGTATATAGAACAGTATGTATCGGGGGCGTGTATATATAGCACAGTATGTATTGGGGGTGGGTGTATATAGAACAGTATGTATCGGGGGTGTGTATATATAGCACAGTATGTAGGGGGCGTGTATATATAGCACAGTATGTATTGGGGGCGTGTATATATAGCACAGTATGTATTGGGGGTGGGTATATATAGCACAGTATGTATCGGGGGCGTGTATATATAGCACAGTATGTATTGGGGGCGTGTATATATAGCACAGTATGTATTGGGGCGTGTATATATAGCACAGTATGTATTGGGGTGGGTATATATAGCACAGTATGTATCGGGGGCGTGTATATATAGCACAGTATGTATCGGGGGCGTGTATATATAGCACAGTATGTATTGGGGGCGTGTATATATAGCACAGTATGTATTGAGGGCGTGTATATATAGCACAGTATGTATTGGGGGCGTGTATATATAGCACAGTATGTATTGAGGGCGTGTATATATAGCACAGTATGTATTGGGGGCGTGTATATATAGCACAGTATGTATTGGGGCGTGTATATATAGCACAGTGTGTATTGGGGGCGTGTATATATAGCACAGTATGTATTGGGGGTGGGTGTATATACCACAGTATGTATTGGGGCTGGGTGTGTAGCACTGTTATTAATTTGAGGCCTCTCAGGCGCCACTCACCTCATGTGTAGAAAGTGACGTCACATCCCGTCAGCCCTGCGGATGGGTGACGTCACGGCCCTGCAGGAGCCGCCCGGGCAGCCCCGGGAGGGAGGGTGAGCCGGGGCTCTCATGCCGCCTCCTCCTCACATTCCCTTCACACCTCGGCCCCCGCCGCTGCCATCTCACTGCCGCCCCAACCGACGCAAGCAGCCCGCGCCACAGCCCACCCCTGTCAGGGGGAGTGGTACGGCCCGCCCCCTGCAGCTGACAGCCAGGGCCTGGGTGCGCTGACTTTAGGAGGCGGGGGGAGAGGTGGGGCGGAGAGGGTGACTCTCCTGACAGTGTGAATGGCACGGCCCGCCCCCTGCAGCTGACAGCCAGGCGCCTGGGTGCGCTGACTTTAGGAGGCGGGGCCAAGAGGGGACTCCCCTGTGAGGGGGAGTGGTACGGCCCGCCCCCTGCAGCTGACAGCCAGGGCCTGGTTGCGCTGACTTTAGGAGGCGGGGCGGTGAGGGGACTCCCCTGTGAGGGGGAGTGGTACGGCCCGCCCCCTGCAGATGACCGTCCACTGAGGAGACGGGGAGGGGTAGAGACGGTCTACCCCTACTATCTCATGTTCAGGCGAGTGGTTCGGCCCGAATGCTGCATGGTAAAGTGCGGCTGGGTCGCGCCTATTCATGATGCGGGGGAGGATGAGTGGGCAACACACCCTGTTATTGACGCTGGTTGGACCCGGACCCGCCCCCCCATTCGCACAACAGATGGGGCGCTCCCATTTAGTGGAGGAGTGAGACAGGGGGTTCCAGAGAGAGAGAGTGAAGTGTCACTCACTGGAAGGCAGTCAGTGGGAGGTGACACTCAATGGAAGGCGGCACTCAATGGAAGGCAGTCACTGGGAGGTGGCACTCAATGGAAGGCAGTCACTGGGAGGTGTCACTCAATGGAAAGCAGTCACTGGGAGGTGACACTCACTGGAAGGCAGTCACTGGGAGGTGTCACTCAATGGAAAGCAGTCACTGGGAGGTGACACTCACTGGAAGGCAGTCACTGGGAGGTGTCACTCAATGGAAGGCAGTCACTGGGAGGTGGCACTCAATGGAAGGCAGTCACTGGGAGGTGTCACTCACTGGAAGGGGGAGGTGTCACTCACTGGAAGGCAGTCACTGGGAGGTAGCACTCAATGGAAGGCAGTCACTGGGAGGTGTCACTCACTGGAAGGGGGAGGTGTCACTCACTGGAAGGCAGTCACTGGGAGGTATCACTCAATGGAAAGCAGTCACTGAGAGGTGTCACCCAATGGAAGGCAGTCACTGGGAGGTGACACTCACTGGAAGGCAGTCACTGAGAGGTGTCACCCAATGGAAGGCAGTCACTGGGAGGTGACACTCACTGGAAGGCAGTCACTGGGAGGTGTCACTCACTGGAAGGCAGTCACTGGGAGGTGTCACTCAATGGAAGGCAGTCACTGGGAGGTGTCACTCACTGGAAGGCAGTCACTGGGAGGTGTCACTCAATGGAAGGCAGTCACTGGGAGGTGTCACTCACTGGAAGGCAGTCATTGGGAGGTGTCACCCAATGGAAGGCAGTCACTGGGAGGTGACACTCACTGGAAGGCAGTCACTGGGAGGTGTCACTCAATGGAAGGCAGTCACTGGGAGGTGTCACTCACTGGAAGGCAGTCATTGGGAGGTGTCACTCAATGGAAGGCAGTCACTGGGAGGTGACACTCACTGGAAGGCAGTCACTGGGAGGTGTCACTCACTGGAAGGCAGTCATTGGGAGGTGTCACCCAATGGAAGGCAGTCACTGGGAGGTGACACTCACTGGAAGGCAGTCACTGGGAGGTGTCACTCACTGGAAGGCAGTCATTGGGAGGTGTCACCCAATGGAAGGCAGTCACTGGGAGGTGACACTCACTGGAAGGCAGTCACTGGGAGGTGTCACCCAATGGAAGGCAGTCACTGGGAGGTGACACTCACTGGAAGGCAGTCACTGGGAGGTGACACTCACTTGAAGGCAGTCACTGGGAGGTGTCACTCACTGGAAGGAAGTCACTGGGAGGTGTCACTCACTGGAAGGCAGTCACTGGGAGGTGTCACTCAATGGAAGGCAGTCACTGGGAGGTGTCACTCACTGGAAGGCAGTCATTGGGAGGTGTCACACATGGACAGTGAGTTTCACTTAATGGAATGCTGGTGTAATGTATTAGGAGAGTTGCTTAATGGAAGTGAGCGATAAGCACTAAGAGTTCGCTTCCAATGAATGCGACTCTCTCCCACGGCCACGATTATACTCGCTGCACGCCGAAACAAACTAATTGTGGCCAATGAAGGCGCACATAGTGTTTTTGGAGCGCGATGGCCACGTCACCGCTGTGTCGCATGAGCGGTTCAGCCAATGAGGGCGAACCGTCGCCGCTCACGCGCCAGTATAATCGCGTCGTAAGAGTTCACTTCCAATGAGCGAGACTCACTTCCAATGAGTGACAGAGGGAGGTGTCACTGACCCTATTAACCTGCAGGAATCTGAATGACAGTGACATGGTTAACGGGTCGGTAACACATAGGAGCAAAGTGACCTAATGACAGTGACGTTTTTTTTTTTTTTAATGTATTTATTACAAGTGAAAAGAATATAAGACAAGTGTCGACCAATATTCACAGTGTTATTACTTCAATGTTTCCAAATGAACACCAGTAAAATGATATATGACCTTAGGCCGAGCTTTTAGTGGAGGAGTTGCTGCGTGCGCATCAAGCACACTTCAGTCATTGGCTATAGCAGTTGGCCAAGTGCCCGCTCGCCTGCAGTCGAATAGCCGCAGCAGCGTTTTGAGCAGACAAAAAAACTTAGTCTTCTCAGGCGGCTGCCGCGGGGCGTCAGCATCACGTGAGCTTGTTCAGCCAATGAGGGTGAACCAGCTTTGTGACGCGTCCGCTACGCCTCCTCAGCGCCGCCAGCACGATGAGCAGGGATCGCTTGTGCTGCAGCAGCGCAGCATGGTAGGACCATGCGCTCTCGCTAGCAAGCGGAGTGTATAATCTGTGCCTTACAAGTTACAAATACAGAAAGTGTAAAAAAACAAACGTTCAGTAATTAAAAATCAACAAACCATACCTTGGCCATCCAACAGCCTGGTTCACATACTTGAATATTTTTTAAGTGACTTTTCTAAATGCAATATATACAACAGAATTCGACAGAATATCTTTATACTGCACTTCCTCTCCGCTATTAGAGAGGGTTGCGGTTCCTCAGAATTTCACATAGGGTTCCTTAACTAAAAAAAAAGGTTTGAAACCACTGGCCTAGATCTTACTATCTGTTTTTGAAGTCTGAGGCACAGGGAGATAAAGTGGCCTCGCCCAAGGGCACAGGGAAGTGACACCAGGATTTGAACCAGACTCCCTGACTGAGGACACTGTCGTTACTCACTGAGCCACTCCTTCCCCAAGTAGAAGCAGGGTGACATAATGATGGTCACGTGTTTAACAGATTACGGGGTCAGTCCCACATAGAAGCAAGGTGACCTACTGACAGTGACCAGTTCTTTGTGTTAAACTAGGATCAGTTCCCCGTGTGAGAAAAGTCACCCAATTGCAGTGATGTGTTTCATGAGTAACTGGTCAGTCCCATTCTAAGCGAAAGTGTCCGGATGACAGTGACATGTGTATTGGGTTAAAGTGTCAGTCCCACTTAGGCTGCCCCCTCGTCACCTGTCCAATCAGAGACCTCACTGCACTAACCTAGAAGGACAGCACTGCTAAGGCCGCGTTTACAGTGCCGGCGACGCGACCGATGACGTCACCTGTCGCCGTCGGCAAAAGTTGAACTTTAGTTTTGAGCAACGTCACTGGCGACAAGGCCTGTGGCGTCACGAAGGGGGCGGGCAGAGTGCAACAGGCGCTCTGTGATTGGTTTAGAGACAGTCACATGTGGCGACTGTCTCTCCCAAAATCACATTTCACTGACTTCAACATTTTTGGTCGCTCCGTCGCCGTCACGCTTACTATAAGCGCATGCAACGGATTCCATGTATTTGTTTCGGCGCTGCGTCGCGTCGCCAGGCACTGTAAGCGCAGCCTATTACACAGTGCTAGGAGGTCTGTTTACTACTGCCATCTGGTGGTGATAAGACAATATTACAAACTATTATTCTGTGTACTGTGACAGCACAGCTAGAAGGATACATCTATCCTAAGGCGATGCGTGGGGGTGGAGATAAACTCTGTAGGGAAGCTTGAAGATGAGCGATGAAAAGATTAGTATACATTATGTATGTGTAACACGTCTTTCCCCGGCCAACCGAAGAGTGGCCACACATCAACGCGTCCCAGTGTCTCTATAGTGGTGTAGGAGGTGACACTCAGCGGTTCCTCTGCCATTCCCAGGGGCTGATGATCCGTGCAGGGCTGGTATGGTGAGCAATAAGAGGGTGACAGGAACTTTTCTATTTCTTTAGTTGCAGGAAGAAAAAAACACACACACATATAGATGTAGAGGTATCTGTACCGTGTTAGCCGAGCTTAATAATCAAAAACGAATAGACGATACCGTTCTGTGGCAAACGAAATGCTTTTATTTGTGCGAGCTTTCGGGATACACTGATCTCTGCTCCCTGCGATGTTACAATGGATAAAGCAAGAAAGGTTTAACTTAAACAGTGCGCCCTGGAATGTTAGGCTGCGCATATAGTGCCGGCGGCAGCGATGCCGTGTCAAAACAAATGCATTGCTGCCTTCGCGTTCGCTTATAGTAAGCGCGACGGCTTGGTCGCGATTGCTGGAAGTCATCTCAATTTGATTTTTCCAGCGACCGCAGCCCGACGTCACCGTCGCCGGCACTATAAGCGCAGCCTTATCTGTGGATGAAACCTATCCCTCCCCCCTCTGCAGTATGCGATTTATGACTTTAGGTGTTAAATGGTCCCTGAATGTTTGTGATGTAAGAGTGTGTGTATGTGTGTGTGTAAATATAAATGTATAATGCGCCCACCCTGTATACAGCGCTTTACAACAGGTGCGTGTGGAGGGGGAGTGTATACCAATGGTGTTGGTGGGTATTGAAATGTAAAAGGGTGTTGCATTACTATAAATGTGTGTGGATACTATGTAATCCCTATTGGTATATAGGGATATAATTAAATTGTACATTTGTATGTGTACGAGACAGGTGTGTGTGCATTCATATAGCGCAGTATGTATAGACATGGGATTTAGCACTCATGGGAAGAGAGTTCTCTTGTGTCAGTAGTGACTCATGAAACTGCGGTCATGACTCATGAAACTACGGTTTAAGCCACCGGTCAGTGTCCCAAACAGTTTAATAAATTTGTATTCATGCAACAGTTTCTCTTTTGGTGTAATAAGATTACTTTTGAGTATGGCCACCATCAGATCATTCATCTTATGGCCAGAGTCAGAGAAATGTTCGCCGAAAGGACTGTCTCTTGATCCGCGTGTGATGCTGTAGCGATGCAGATTGATTCTCCTGTTTAGCCCCTGTCCTGTCTCACCTATGTAGTAACAGCCCCCTAGGCATTACATGCACATGATGAGGTACACGACATTGCTGGAGGAACAGGTGAACCTTCCTCTGATTTTGTACTCCAGATTCCTGTGTGGTATGTGTATTGTGCCCGCTGTGTGGAGCATTGCGCAGGTTTTGCATCTTGCGCCCTGGCATGGTTTCGTCCCGCATTCAGTTGTACTGCTGAATACTTTACTCCTCGCCATCATTTTCTTGAGATTATGAGGTTGTCTGTATGATAATAAGGGTGTTTCAGGGAAGACCTGATGCAGTCTTGTATCTTCCTGGAGAATGGGTTGTAGTTCCCTGGCGATCTTGCGTAGGGCTCCTAGGTTTGGGTTACTGTATATGTGACCACCAAAGGTTCCCTGTCGCTTGTCTCTTTCTGTATTGAAGGAGATCACTTCTTGGTATTCTGGTGGCTTTGTTGATTTGCTGGTCTACAATTCTATGGCTGTATAATGTCACAGCAAGGAGGCGGCCACCACTGGTAAGTGCCTCTCTATTAGGCCACGATTGACCTGAGAGGGCGCGCGTGCCTGTGCGAACGCTCGTGCACGTGACGCACACTTTGTGCGTACGGTCCGTGTTGTGAGCGACAGGCTTTGAAGGTACTGTGTGTGTGTCACTGTGTTTGTGTGTCACTGGGGAAGGTGTGTGTGTGTGTGTGTGTGTGTGTGTGTGTGTGTGTGTGTGTGTGTGTGTGTGTGTGTGTGTGTGTGTGTGTGTGTGTATTAAAAAAAAAAAAAAAACATGCTGTGAGAATAAATTATTTATTAATATTGTGCACACACACACACAAACACACACACACATTGCGGTAGCGGCGCGAATACTTACTTTTCGGAGTCTTCCCCGCTATCGCCCGGCTCCCCGCTCACTGCTGTGTGCGCCGCCCTAGCATACAATGGCTGGCTAACCACAGCCAGCTATAAGTGCCGCGCGCGCTATATTACGGGCCTTTGGAGGAATTGGTTGTGCTGTAGCTCCCTCTGGTGGCAGGAAAGAGAACATGTAGCATACCAGTTAAACCGGCGTTTAGCCAACATCACCTCGCCACCAAGGTAAGCCCTAACATTACCCCTTACCCTGATACCCCTCACCTCACCCCTTACCCCTAACCTCAACCCGATACCCCTAACCTCACCCCTTACCCCTAACCTCACCCCGATACCCCTAACCTCACCCCGATACCCCTAACCTCACCCCGATACCCCTAACCTCAACCCTTACCCCGATACCCCTAACCTCACCCCTTACCCCTAACCTCACCCCGATACCCCTAACCTCAACCCTTACCCCCGATACCCCTAACATTACATGCCTTACTCTGATACCCCTAACCTCAACCCTTACCCCCGATACCCCTAACATTACATGCCTTACCCTGATACCCCTAACCTCCCCCCTTACCCCTAACCTCACCCCGATACCCCTAACCTAAACCCTTACCCCTAACATAACATGCCTTACCCTGATACCCCTAAACTTACCCCGGTACCCCTAACCTCACCCCTTACCCTAAAACCCCTAATACTAATGCTACCCCCTGTCCTATAAACCTAATACCCCTATCATTAACCCCCTACGCTAGCCGCTAAAACCCCTTAAGTTAACTTACCTTATTGGCGAAACGGCTGGTGGCAGAGCGGCTGCGGCAAAGGGCCTGCCGGCGGCGACTTGATCGCGGCGAGATGGTCGCGATTACGTCCCATTCCGTAGCATACAGCAGTCAGGCTCCCAACACCATGGGGAGAGAGTGTGAGTGAGTGTGAGTGAGAGTGTGTATATACACATGGAAACGTGCAGATATGAACCATTGTGTGGTGTGCGTGGTGTGCATGTACACCCATAGTTACATAGTTACATAGTAGATGATGTTGAAAAAAGACGTACGTCCATCAAGTTCAACCTATACTAAATTTAGACAACAGATACTTTATCCTATATCTATAATTACTTATTGATCCAGAGGAAGGCAAACAAAAAACCCCATTAAGGGGAAAAATTAATTCCTTCCTGACTACAAGAATTGGCAATCGGATTATTCCCTGGATCAACATCCTTCCCAGGTATACTTATTTGGTATATCTCTGTGTAGCCCCTTTACCCCCACCCTCTGTGAGAATGGGTCGCTACTAGTATGTCTCCTGGTGCTATGCACACCTGTGAGGCAACAGGAGGGCTCTGAATTGCTCCGCAATGGTGTGAGGAGGATCAGGACAGGCTTTCAGGGTACCTTATTCGTAGTTGGCAGCGCCTCCAGTCCGCAAGGATCCTGTGTCTGCAGGATAGTCCATGCTGACACTTCTTTTATCACCAGGCAGTGAATCACACACTTGGATGGTTCAATGGATGTTTATTGCATATCCCAGATTATACAGCAGTCCACATTCCCTGAAGGTTACCTCAAGGCTTGAGGCCCATCCAGACTCCCTTCTGGTGTTCCTCCTGTATCCCCTTGTGTGATACAGGGTAGCAGTTGTCACTCCGCAGGGGGAGTAAGAGACAGAGAGACACACTGATTTCTGGGAGAGTGACAGTATTTATATATTGGGGTTGGGCTTGTAACCCTGCCCCATAACAGGGCAAGTCTGATACTGACAGGAGTCACATCAACCTCATGTGACCCAACCAGTATACTCCCCCAGGCTGACACTCTCAGGCTGTTGCTAGGCCCACCCCTTGATACAGTAATTATATCCAGGGCTGCAATAGCACACTAGGCCCTCATGAAATAATCTAACCCCTCCAGTGCCTGTCCCTAGTAGGACTTATACTGTTAGGGCCCAAGGGAAGTAGTAGCAGCCGGAGGCTATGCTACACCTGTATACCTTCCCTTTCTAAAAAGATGTCCAACTTTTTTTGAACATATCTATTGTATCTGCCATCACAGTCTCCATGGGTAATGAATGCCACATTGTAACTGCCCTTACTGTAATGAACCCTTTCCTTTGTTGCTGGTGAAATCTCCTTTCTTCCAACCTTAAGGAATAACCCCATGTCCTTGTATTGTCCCCGCATATATTTGTATATAGTTATCATATACCCTCTTGGATGCCTCTTTTCTAATGTAAATAAATCTAATTTAGCTAGCCTCTCATAAAATAGATTGTCCGTCCCCGTTATTAATTTGGTGGCTCTTCTCTGCACTCTCTAGTTCCATAATATATTTTTATGGAGTGGTGCCCAAAATTGTACTCCATATTCAAGGTGGGGCCTTACTAATGCTTTGTAAAGGGGCAAAATTATGTTTACTTCCCTTCCATCCATTGCCCATTTAATGCAAGATAAGATCTTGTTTGCCTTTGCAGCTAATGCATGACTTTTGACGCTATTGCTTAGCCTGCTATCTACAAGCACTCCTAAATCCTTCTCCATCAAGGATTCCCCCAATTTATCCCCATTTAAATTTGTAAGTCACCTGTTTATTCTTGTTTCCCAAATGCATAACCTTACAATTTGTATGTATTAAAAACCTCATCTGCCATTTACCTGCCCACGTTTCCAGTCTCTCCAAGTCCTTCTGGAGAGAAAATACATCCTGCTCTGATTCTACTACCTTACACAATTTAGTATCATCAGCAAAGAGGGAGACTTTGCTCTCGATGCCAACCTCAAGGTCATTAATAAACAAGTTAAAAAGCAGGGGTCCCAGTACCGATCCCTGAGGTACTCCACTCACGACTTTAGCCCAACCTGAAAAATTTCCATTTATGACAACCCTCTGTCGTCTGTCCTTCAACCAGTTTTCAATCCAGGAGCATATATTTTTACTGAGTCCAATTGCCTTTATTTTGTACACCAACCTCATGTGGAACCGTATCAAAAGCCTTTGCAAAATCTAAGTAGACCACATCAACTGCATTACCCTGGTCTAAATTCCTACTTACCTCCTCAAAGAAACTAATAAGGTTAGTTTGGCAAGATCTATCCTTCATAAATCCATGCTGACTATTACTAATAATTAGGTATTCCTGAATATTATCCCGTATTAAACCTTCAAGTAGTTTCCCTACAATTGAAGTCAGGCTTACAGGTCTGTAATTCCCCGGTTGTGATCTAGCTCCCTTTTTAAATATAGGACCACATCTGCTTTATGCCAATCTTGTGGTACTGAGGCTGTGGAAATGGAGTCCTTGAATATTAAATGTAACGGTTTGACTATTACTGAACTTAACTCCTTAAGAACTCTTGGATGTATGCCATCGGGGCCAGGTGCCTTATTTACTTTAATTTTATCAAGCGGCTTATTAAACTTCTTCCTTCACCCACCATGGAAACATGCAGATAAGAACCAGTGTGCGTGCGTGGTGTGCGTGTACACATGGAAACGTGCAGATAAGAACCAGTGTGCGTGTACACATGGAAACGTGCAGATAAGAACCAGTGTGCGTGCGTGGTGTGCGTGTACACATGGAAACGTACAGATAAGAACCAGTGTGCGTGTACACATGGAAACATGCAGATAAGAACCAGTGTGCGTGCGTGGTGTGCGTGTACACATGGAAACGTGCAGATAAGAACCAGTGTGCGTGCGTGGTGTGCGTGTACACATGGAAACGTGCAGGTAGGAACCAGTGTGCGTGTACACATGGAAACATGCAGATAAAAACCAGTGTGTGTGCGTGTACACATGGAAACGTGCAGGTAGGAACCAGTGTGCGTGTACACATGGAAACATGCAGATAAGAACCAGTGTGCGTGCGTGGTGTGCGTGTACACGTGGAAACGTGCAGGTAGGAACCAGTGTGCGTGCGTGGTGTGCGTGTACACATGGAAACGTGCAGGTAGGAACCAGTGTGCGTGTACACATGGAAACGTGCAGATAGGAACCAGTGTGCGTGCGTGGTGTGCGTGTACACATGGAAACGTGCAGGTAGGAACCAGTGTGCGTGTACACATGGAAACGTGCAGATAGGAACCAGTGTGCGTGTACACATGGAAACATGCAGATAAAAACCAGTGTGTGTGCGTGTACACATGGAAACGTGCAGGTAGGAACCAGTGTGCGTGTACACATGGAAACATGCAGATAAGAACCAGTGTGCGTGCGTGGTGTGCGTGTACACATGGAAACGTGCAGGTAGGAACCAGTGTGCGTGTACACATGGAAACATGCAGATAAAAACCAGTGTGTGTGCGTGTACACATGGAAACGTGCAGGTAGGAACCAGTGTGCGTGTACACATGGAAACATGCAGATAAGAACCAGTGTGCGTGCGTGGTGTGCGTGTACACATGGAAACGTGCAGGTAGGAACCAGTGTGCGTGCGTGGTGTGCGTGTACACGTGGAAACGTGCAGGTAGGAACCAGTGTGCGTGTACACATGGAAACGTGCAGATAGGAACCAGTGTGCGTGCGTGGTGTGCGTGTACACATGGAAACGTGCAGGTAGGAACCAGTGTGCGTGTACACATACACATGGAAACGTTGACTCAGTCTGCCCATTATCAATAAATGTAAAGACCAATATGTATGTAATACGCAGCAAAAAAATAAAAGATCCAACAGCACTCGGGATAAATACAAAAAATGCCAAAGGCTTTATTGAATATATTTTTTAAAAGTATGAATCTCACAAATCACCAAACTAAAAACATCACGCTCCTCACAGTGCACAACCGTTCATATAGTATCCAGATATACTAATTAGGAGGTATATAACCAGCCAAAAAGTGAATACATAGACACACAGTCACACTTACAAAGCGCCCCCGATTCTGCAAATTATTGTGTTGCTGAAATAAGACCTGGAACAGGAACGCAGAAACGAGGCGGCAAGTCCTCCTGTACAGGGACGCGAGAGGAATCCTCCCCCCCCCCCCCCCCCCCCAGTGAACAGAGAGTAAGGGGCGAGGAACGCCGTGTAATACTGCGAGAACCCGGGAGAAACCGCAGCGGCAAAATATGGAGCCTCCTGTGGCCAGGGAAAGAGATGGCAATTGAAATATGTAAAATATAAATCTTATACTATATAATTGAAAGCACTGTATGCCTGCCTGCCTGCCTGCATGTCCGGTGTCCCTAGGGGAAATCTCATTGGTCCCTTGACCCGCCCCCGCACACCTCTCATTGGCCTGAGGCGGAGTGACGGGCCAAAGGACACACAGGGACACACACACACACAGGGACACACACACACACACACACACACACGGACGGGGACACACACACAATCCCCTCCCGGTGCCCCTCACTCTCCCCCGTCAGCTGGACCGCACCTCAACTTCCACACCCCCCCCCCCCCCACCCTCCCTGTGCCCGAACTTACCCGGAGTCCTGTGTACACACACACATTCCCACCCCCCCCAAGCTCACACACACCTCACCCCCCCCCCCCCAAGCTCATCCCCCCCCCAAGCTCACACCCCTCCCCACCCCCCCAAGCTCACACCCTGGCGCCGCTACAGTCAGCGGAGCGAGCGCCCGGGACACACGCCGGGGAGCGGCCACAACACGCGGCCTCCCGCCTCACATCCACGTGGGAGCGGCCGGATGAGTGAGGCAGCGGCCGGATGAGTGAGGCAGCGGCAGGATGAGTGAGGCAGCGGCAGGACGGGTGAGCTCCCCCCCCCCCCCTCCACATGCTACGTGCTGCTCTCCCCCCTCCACATGCCCCGTGCTGCTCTCCCTGCAGCTTCCCCCCCCTCCACATGCCCTCTGTCCGGCTCCGGTCTGATCCCCGCCCCTCCGTACCAGATGACTGCAGGGTCCGTCTCCCGGCCTGCACGAGGAAGATGCTGCCGACTGCAAGGTAAGCAGCTCCCCCCCCCCACACACACATTCCTTCAGCTCCCCCCTCATCCCTCCATACTCTCTCACTCTCTCACTCTCTCACTCTCTCACTCTCTCACTCTCTCACTCTCTCACTCTCTCACTCTCTCACTCTCTCACTCTCTCACTCTCTCACTCTCTCACTCTCTCACTCTCTCACTCTCTCACTCTCTCACTCTCTCACTCTCTCACTCTCTCACTCTCTCACTCTCTCACTCTCTCACTCTCTCACTCTCTCACTCTCTCACTCTCTACACATAGACACACACACACATGTAGACACACATGTAGACACACACACACACATACACACACACACAGACACACATGTAGGCACACACACGCACATGTAGACACACACACACATGTAGACACACACACACATGTAGGCACACACGTCCACAGACACACACATGTAGACACACACACATGTAGACAGACACACACACACACATGTAGACAGACACACACACACATGTAGACAGACACACACACACATGTAGACAGGCACACACACACACACGTACAAACACACGTACACACACACACGTAGACACACAGACACACGTAGACACACAGACACACGTAGACACACAGACACACGTATACACACAGACACACGTATACACACAGACACACGTAGACACACAGACACACGTAGACACACAGACACACGTAGACACACAGACACACGTAGACACACAGACACACGTAGACACACACACAACTGGCATTCTCGGCTCCCCGCCATTCCCAGCCCCCATCAACACCATCAGCACCCACACATCGGCACCTTCGCACCTCCCCCATCGGCACACCCACATCCGCACCCCCACATCAGCAACAAACCCTCCCAAATCAGCACCCCGATACAATCACCATCAGTACAGCCACAGCAGCACTACCACCGCACATGGGCCACGTGGACCACTCCACACCCAAATGCCACACCCACACCACAAACATCCCGGGCAACGCCGGGGCTCTCAGCTAGTGTCTAATATATTTCAATGAGCAGGTTTCTCACACGTGTTCTCTGCCGCCTAAATGGAGGGGTGTTGGTATAAATACGGCGACTTTTGAAGAGAGTCGGGCTGGGTGGGGAGGTCTCAGTCAGCACAGGAACCAGGAGGATCTCCCATGGTTTCTGCTGACGGGCACAGGCGTGTGTAGGGGTGCCTCCCCAGAGATGACAGAAGATGGACTTTATGAACAGGGGTATCCGTCTGTGGCCGCAGACCTTCACTGTCCTGGTCACACACACGGGGTGAAGTCTGGGAGGCTCAGTCAGCAGCCTGACCTACTCTTACTGGGGGGGGGGGAGGCATACACCTTCAGGTCAGGGACTACTATCTCCTGACTTGCCCTCCTTCTAAACACACCCAGGAGAACCTCGGTCTCATACTCTCGTAGCCCAAGCTACTCCCACTAGATGGCGCCCTAGACTGGGTAGAACTGACTACAGCACTAATGACTGGCTATAGATATATACAGAGTATATAGATATATCATAAGTAAATGTACGTATATATTATTGTTTTTGTAACAAAAAAAGACCTGTATGGCACCAAGGAGGACAACACTTGCTTAAAGAAGCATATGAATAGCAGTGTGGATATTCTGAACACATGATACATAAAGCTTGGCCCCCTGCAGACGCACTTACCAGAACTCCCTCCCACCGTCTCTGTACGTTCTCCCTACCTACCAATTAGACTGTAAGCTCCTCGGGGCAGGGACTCCTCTTCCTAAATGTTACTTTCATGCCTGTAGCACTTATTCCCATGATCTGTTATTTATATTATCTGTTATTTATTTGATTACCACATGTATTACTACTGTGAAGCGCTATGTACATTAATGGCGCTATATAAATAAAGACATACAATACAACCCAAGGTATACAGCACACAGTTCTTCCGTGGATCCTTCCCACTCTGTTATGCTGCTGCGAGGCTCCAGAATGTTCTCTCGGTGCTCCAGCATGTATGTGGATGATAGAGACAAAAACAGGGCACTAATAGCGCATTATCTTTGACTGCTAGATCAAGAGCTGGAAACAGCACTGTGATGGTAATGGACTGAACACTTCAGTGCTGAGATAACAACATATTCCATAAGAATATTATTTATTGGGTTAATAAAACCATACAATGCTGCACAGTGAGCTGTGATATATGTAAAGCTCCAGTGAATCCTGCGATAGGAGCAACTATCCGGCAATGTAAAACTGAAATCCTACTTACAATTGGCCCCTGGGACTGGCGCCTTGTAAGTAGGTTTCTTTGTGACTGGAATCTCCCGGCTGTTCCTTCCGTGTAGAGCGGTGTCCTCCTCGCGTCTCCGACCGACGGCTGCACGCCTGGGGATCAGCCTCTCTCTGCACGGCTGCACCTGATGACGTCACCACTCTCCGGATTCAGCTACGGTGTCCCTGAGAGTCCAAAAATCCCCCTACGCATTTCAAGACCTCTCTGTCTCTTCGTCAGGGGTATTGCAGAGAATCCGTACAAGCTGATATTTATACCCACATTACTAATCTAGTTAATACATTCCCGATAGTGTTCAATAAATGTCTAATGATATAACGTCCTTACAAATCGGGACACATATGGCAAGGTTTTGAACATCCAATTCACAAACAGAATGTACATGATGACCTCCAATGTATTAATACATTCTTAATGACAAATTGTCCACTAGATGTTATAAACATGATATGTTAATTGTATAACACGCACATATGTGTTAAATAATGTATGATCAACTTATTCTGCCTTGATTGTATATCTGTCCTCATAAGAGTGCATCATTGGGTTATTATATTTTTTTCAGCCTTTAATCAATATAATTAGATTTATCATATCTCTTAATTCACATTATTCCTCATGTTAGTGCATTAATTTTCTTTATATATTTATTGGGACCAATACTCCTAATTAGTATACATTTCAACATTAATATTATTGAACAAGTCAATATATATATATAAATATATATATATATATATACATACATATATACACACATACATATATATATATATATATATATATATATACATACATACATACATTAACACACACATTCTCAGCTTGCTCAAACTCCCACCCACCACATCATGAATATATATTTATGTCGTGCCCAATGCTACATCCAATTGTCAAAACATATAAAGTAATAAGTATAAAGTTTACATTCTTCAATAATAATAATAATAATAATAATAATAATATTTACTTGATTATTTAGTTAAACCCTTTGAACAAGTCAAAATATAACATACATGTATTGATTATATTTGATTTATACATATTCCTGATTGCTTCGTCACTGGACGTGACTTAGCTGATGACCAGCATATAAAAAAAAACGCATCTCCTCCTATGCCACGGCATCCTTCTATTGCCATGATTATCTGTAATATTCAGAGCCAATCTGACTGACGCTCATGACAGACATGAAGAAATCGTCTCCTAGTAGCTGCTGTGGAAATTAATAACGGGATAGGGAGTTGACCCTCAGATCTACTTCAGAAAGGCACAAAATATGACGAGGAAACCATCGCCGGGTTGTCCTATTAGTAACAACACTATTCCTGTTAAAAATAAAGGTTTTTATACTTGCTCTAGCTGTATTTCTTGTAAAAACAGTAGGAATGTAAAAACATTTTCTTCGAACGTGACATCAAAAAGAATAGAAGATTCAATCCTTTATTATTTGTCATGGTCCTTAGGTGATTTACCTACTAGAATGTCCCCAGCGGGCTACCGTACACGTTGGCAGAACAGGCAGGGCATAACAAAGACGTCTCTATGAACACGTCTGTAATATTAAGAGAGGACTCACCACTCACATTGTGTCCACTCACTTCAAAATAAAACGTAACCAAGACCCAAGAGGATTGAAATGTTTGGCAATTGAATGCCCTGTAGCCAGTTGGAGGGGGGGCGGGGTGTTATAATATCTACCGCATTTCGAAACGGGAATCCTATTGCATTTGCGAATTTAAATCACTAACCCCATCGGGTTTAAATGTTGAATTCGATCTAGCAGCATTTTTGAAAGAGTGAGTCTTCAATATCTAAACCAACATTGTGCCAACACCATCTTAATGTCATTCTGAGGAATATTTGTTATATGGCAAGTGCCTATTTGGGGGTAGTCTCATTGTGCACAGGCCAGCAAAATGATCAAAGGATCAATAGCTATAAGGTCCTGTAAGAGACGTGTGTAGAGGTACACAATGGAGACCGTTTAAAATGAAACTAAAATTAGGCTTTATTGCGCTTGTCCCTTTAACACAGCAAAACATTCAAAATAAGCCAAAGAAAACCCTACTCCGCTTTGGAGAATATCTACATGTGTAGTCCAGCCCTCTGTAACTGGGTGGTTAGCTAAGCTAATTATACATACACACACATTATATATATATATATATATATATATATATATATACTGTATATATATATATAATTATTTATAATGTGGAAGTGCTGTATGCTGGGTGATAATGGGGGAAGGCGGGGTTGCAGACCTGCCTAAGACATGCAGATGAGCATACAGCTATATTTGCATATTTGCTTTCCTGTGGAGGGTTTTTGTCACTTTTTTTACTCACCATAACTTAACTCAGTATTATGGTTTAGCCTATCCCATAGCCTCTCTTGCATTCCCAGTAAAATCAACCCCACACTGATGAGACCCATCAAGGTCGAAACAGCTGTCTGTGGGTGGTTTTCTGGGTATGCACCTTAACCCTGGCTGTGCTCAAAGCTGTGACCATGCAGCAAGCTTAAGCCTATAGGGAACCATGTTAAAAATGGTTATTGAGGCAAAAAGTGACACTGTGTGCTCATTTGCATGTCATTTCCCAGAATTCCTTGCTGCAGTGGAAGTGCTGTATGCTGGGTGATAATGGGGAAAGGTGGGGTTGCAGACCTGCCTAAGACATGCAGATGAGCATACAGCTATATTTGCATATATATATATTATATATAGATATACACACACCCATAAGAAAGTCTTATCTGTATCTTGTAGCTGTAGGGGAAGGCCTCTCTGCTCTCCTGGGTCCGCACCCTTGTGTGTTATAGCAA
Source organism: Ascaphus truei (assembly GCF_040206685.1). Lineage (NCBI taxonomy): Eukaryota > Metazoa > Chordata > Amphibia > Anura > Ascaphidae > Ascaphus > Ascaphus truei. The sequence goes on along the minus strand of NC_134488.1, from coordinate 31,519,837 downwards.
TATCAGGATCCAGGTTTAGATATCTTGTCCCTTTTGTCTTGCTGCAGTCTCTTTGCAGCTCAAGACATCTGTTTGTCCCCCAGGTCAGCCCAGTTGTGGACTAGGGAACTCTCTGGTCTGTCCTTCCCTGGGTCAGCTCCAATTGTGAGCTCAGGAATCCTCTTGTTTCTGGGAACAGGCTTTTTCTATAGTTCTAATCAGGCAGGTGGAGTTGGTTGATTGCTGGTGTGCAATTAACCAGCACACTGCTGGATTAGAGGCACGTTTCTTAACAGGGATAAGTCCCTGTTACAGGTCCAATATCTGTACATGTATCAACAGTGAGTCATTAAAGCCATTAGAGAGAGGTATTTCAGTGTGAGAGAAGTTAGTACAATAAGAACAAGTATTGTAAGCCTCCGGTTCAGACTTTTGAGGATCAACTCCCTATTCCATTAAAGGAAGACTACTAACGCAAAGAACATGTTTCGATAATAAAATATTTATAATATCAATAAGGTAGAGAAAGCACAAATAAGTGCCATAAAGAAGATACACTTGAGAATGCTAAGCAATAAAGTTAAAAATAGAACGATACAAGAAACTCCTTAATTGCTGTAAATGTAGCCGTTGAATGGGCAACAGTGAAGTAGTCCTCCGATCGAGGCAGTGCTGATAGGGAAAGCCCCCGCTCTCAGCTCGTCAGTGCAGGCAGCTCACGTCTCGGCAGTAGATGGTTAGATCAGCTTGTCCACTCCACGTCTGGTTCCACTTGATACCGGTTAGGGAAAGCACCTGCTCCCGGTATGATGATCTCAGCAGTCACGTGGTTGCACAGTGGAAAGTGTGAGGATGCGGGGATCGCGGGGATCGCGGCGCTCACAGCGCGACCCCTCCTCACCTCCGAATGCCCCCGATGCCGTGAGATGGCTTTCTCGCCTCACCCGACCTGCTCCCGCTGTGCGGGGGTGCCCCCCTCGTTCCCGGCGGGCTGGCGCTGCCCCGCGGCCTCTCAGGGCTCTGGCAGTTCCCTCTGGTCCCGGGTGCGCGCTCTCCGACCTTACAGAGCGCGTGCCGGGCAAGGATAATTTATTCACTGCACTAGCAGTGAAACCACGCCCCCAAATCTCACAAAGGCTGCCACTTAACCCTAAAGCTCCCCACCTGGCTGCTTATTACAGGAACCAATCCAGGACAGCTCCTCATGTTCCTCCAGGACAGCCCCCGCTCCCCATTGGTCAGCCACAATATATAGCACCTGTCTTGCCTCTCTCACATCGCTCGACATAGTCTCTGCTTACGGACGTCTCTTCTGGCTTTCCCTTTGCTCTTCGTTATTCAGGATGTGACCCGGCTTGGCGGACGTTCCTCTCTGTCTCTGGACCCCGGCTCCCACTTGACCTTGCAGCTTCTCCCATCCCTCGACCACAGCTTGGACCTCGACCTCCCGGATCTCTCTCTCCCTGACCTTGGCTAACGGCAACGACTTCGTCTCTTCTGTACCGGTACCGGCAAGTATTGCTACACCTATTCCCACCTGGCCTGGCAACGCCAAAACACCACACTCCGGACACGCTCCTTCTGCTGCTGGTGCGTGCACATATACGTCCCCACCTCAGTATAAGGGACGAGTCTGGTCTGCGGGCAGCACCGGCTTAACAGAAAGTTCACAAACTCACACTAGGACCGCAGGCATAGAGTATTGTATCGCTCCACCTCGTCTTCTATTCCATTATTAATTTCCACAGCAGCTACTAGGAGACGATTTCTTCATGTCTGTCATGAGCATCAGTCAGATTGGCTCTGAATATTACAGATAATCAATCGTAGCAATAGAAGGATGCTGTGGCATAGGAGGAGATATGTTTTTCTAGATGAAGGTCTTTTGTTTTCAACGGTCATCAGCTAAGTCACGTTCAGTGACGAAGCAATCAAGAATATGTATAAATCAAATATAATCAATACATGTATGTGTATATTGACTTGTTCAATAATATTAATATTGAAATGTATACTAATAAGGAGTATTGGTCATATATATAAACACACACACACACACACACACACACACACACACACACACACACTATAACAAATTAATGAACTAATATGAGGAATAAAGTGAATTAAGAGATATGATAAATCTAATTATATTGATTAAAGTCAATGGAAAAAATATAATAAATAATCCAATGATGCACCATGACAGATATAAAATCAAGGAATAGGTTGATCATACATTATTTAACACATATGTGCGTGTTATACATTTAACATATCATGTTTATAACATCTAGTGGACAATTTGTCATTAAGAGTGTATTAATACATTGGAGGTCATCATGTACATTCTGTTTGTGAATTGGATGTTCAAAACCTTGCCATATGTGTCCCGATTTGTAAGGACTTTATATCATTAGACATTAATTGAACACTATAAGGAATGTATTAACTAGATTAGAAATTTGGGTATAAATATCAGCTTGTACGGAGTCTCTGCAATACCCCTGACGAAGAGACAGAGAGGTCTTGAAACGCGTAGGGGGATTTTTGGACTCTCAGGGACACCGGAGCTGAATCCGGAGAGTGGTGACGTCATCAGGTGCAGCCGTGCAGAGAGAGGCTGATCCCCAGGCGTGCAGCCGTCGGTCGGAGACGCGGGGAGGACACCGCTCTACACGGAAGGAACAGCCGGGAGATTCCAGTCACAAAGAAACCTACTTACAAGGCGCCAGTCCGAGGGGCCAATTGTAAGTAGGATTTCAGTTTTACATTGCCGGAGAGTTGCTCCTATCACAGGATTCACTGGAGCGTTACATATATCACAGCTCACTGTGCAGCATTGTATGGTTTTATTAACCCAATAAATAATATTCTTATGGAATATGTTGTTATCTCAGCACTGAAGTGTTCAGTCCATTACCATCACAGTGCTGTTTCCAGCTCTTGATCTAGCAGTCAAAAATAATGCGCTATTAGTGCGCTGTTTTTGTCTTTATCATCCACATACATGCTGGGAGCGCTGAGAGAACA
>NC_134488.1:31182672-31216625 GCF_040206685.1 Ascaphus truei | reverse complement strand
GGTCCTGGTTTGTCATTGCTCTGTAGCAGTAAGGCTGCGGCCACGCTAGTGCTGAGCGCGCGGCGCTTGCCGAGTTTTTAGTTTCGGCAATTCAAATTGTCCCGTCCCCGCACGCGCTTGAGTAAACAAAAAAATTTGTCTTTCAAGCGTGCTCAACTTGCCCGCAACACCCCCCCCTCTTCCCCCCCTGCGCGTGCGAAATAGCCAGGACACACCGATCGCTCATGCTTGGAGAGCTGGTGACGTCACCCGCTCTCAAGCATGAGTGCGGTCAGCGCAGCGGGGACGCAGCCTAAGACTGTGAGTGGCTGTTGTTTAGGTGGGCCCAGCATGTCAGTGCTCTCTTCTGTACCGTGAGCAGTAGAGGAAAGCGGTCCCGCTCAGCCCGGCATGCATTGTTTCATGTGCTCCTGTGTACTTGGAGAAGGTGTTTGCAGAATTCCAGATGCAGTATTTCTGTTGGGCTGGTATCCCATTTTGTGGAGTCTGGGTATGTTTCAGGGCCCCACACCTCGCTGCCATACAGAAGGATGGGTGTGTGGTATCTGGGTATGTTACAGGGCCCCACACCTCGCTGCCATACAGAAGGATGGGCGTGTGGTATCTGGGTATGTTACAGGACCCCACACCTCGCTGCCATACAGAAGGATGGGTGTGTGGTATCTGGGTATGTTACAGGACCCCACACCTCGCTGCCATACAGAAGGATGGGTGTGTGGTATCTGGGTATGTTACAGGACCCCCACACCTCGCTGCCATACAGAAGGATGGGTGTGTGTATCTGGGTATGTTTCAGGACCCCACACCTCGCTGCCATACAGAAGGATGGGCGTGTGGTATCTGGGTATGTTTTCAGGGCCCCACACCTCGCTGCCATACAGAAGGATGGGTGTGTGGTATCTGGGTATGTTACAGGACCCCACACCTCGCTGCCATACAGAAGGATGGGTGTGTGGTATCTGGGTATGTTACAGGGCCCCACACCTCGCTGCCATACAGAAGGATGGGTGTGTGGTATCTGGGTATGTTACAGGGCCCCACACCTCGCTGCCATACAGAAGGATGGGTGTGTGGTATCTGGGTATGTTACAGGGCCCCACACCTCGCTGCCATACAGAAGGATGGGTGTGTGGTATCTGGGTATGTTACAGGGCCCCACACCTCGCTGCCATACAGAAGGATGGGTGTGTGGTATCTGGGTATGTTACAGGGCCCCACACCTCGCTGCCATACAGAAGGATGGGTGTGTGGTATCTGGGTATGTTTCAGGGCCCCACACCTCGCTGCATACAGAAGGATGGGTGTGTGGAGTCTGGGTATGTTACAGGGCCCCACACCTCGCTGCCATACAGAAGGATGGGTGTGTGGTATCTGGGTATGTTACAGGGCCCCACACTCGCTGCCATACAGAAGGATGGGTGTGTGGTATCTGGGTATGTCACAGGGCCCCACACCTCGCTGCCATACAGAAGGATGGGTGTGTGGTATCTGGGTATGTTACAGGACCCCACACCTCGCTGCCATACAGAAGGATGGGTGTGTGGTATCTGGGTATGTTACAGGACCCACACCTCGCTGCCATACAGAAGGATGGGTGTGTGGTATCTGGGTATGTTTCAGGGCCCCACACCTCGCTGCCATACAGAAGGATGGGTGTGTGGAGTCTGGGTATGTTACAGGGCCCCACACCTCGCTGCCATACAGAAGGATGGGTGTGTGGTTTCTGGGTATGTTACAGGACCCCACACCTCGCTGCCATACAGAAGGATGGGTGTGTGGTATCTGGGTATGTTACAGGGCCCACACCTCGCTGCCATACAGAAGGATGGGTGTGTGGTATCTGGGTATGTTACAGGGCCCCACACCTCGCTGCCATACAGAAGGATGGGTGTGTGGTATCTGGGTATGTTACAGGGCCCCACACCTCGCTGCCATACAGAAGGATGGGTGTGATGATGCTGTTTGAATATTTTCTCCAGATTCTTATTGGTGGTTTGAGGTGGTACATCTGTTTCCTTATTGCATAGAATGCTCTGCGGGCCTTCTCCTTCAGTGTATTTATGGCCAGGTTGAATTTCCCTGATGAGCTGATTGTTAGACCAAGGTATGTGTAGCTCGCTGTCTGTTCCAGTGCATTGTCGTCCAGTGGGAATTGCGATATGGTTGGATGTGTTTTAGATTTTTTCTGGAATACCATTATTCTGTTTTTTTTTCTATGTTATTCTATGTTTCCTTCTCCTGCATTCTGTCTGCCCTCCTGCTGCTCCCTCATTCATTCCCATTCAGCCCCCCTCCTTTATTCTTCTCTCTCCCTCTCTTAGTTCTTTTTGTGGACATTCTCTCTGCTCTCCCCCCTAACACTGCTCTCCTCCCTCTCTTCCCTTCACTCTGCCTCTCCCCCCCCTCTCTCCGGCACTCTGCTCTCTCCCCCCCCCTCTCTCCGGCACTCTGCTCTCTCTCCCCCCCCCCTCTCTCCGGCACTCTGCTCTCCCCCCTTTCTCTCTCCGGCACTCTGCTCTCTCCCCCCCCCTCTCTCTCTCCGGCACTCTGCTCTCTACCCCCTTTCTCTCTCCGGCACTCTGCTCTCTCTCTCCCCCCCCTCTCTCTGGCACTCTGCTCTCCCTCCCCCCCTCTCTCTGGCACTCTGCTCTCTCCCCCCCCTCTCTCTGGCACTCTGCTCTCTCCCCCCCCTCTCTCTGGCACTCTGCTCTCCCTCCCCCCTCTCTCTGGCACTCTGCTCTCTCCCCCCCCCCTCTCTCTGGCACTCTGCTCTCTCCCCCCCCCCCCCTCTCTCCGGCACTCTGCTCTCTCCCCTTTTCTCTCTCCGGCACTCTGCTCTCTCCCCCCCTCTCTCTCTCCGGCACTCTGCTCTCTCCCCCCTTTCTCTCTCCGGCACTCTGCTCTCTCTCTCCCCCCCCCCTCTCTCTGGCACTCTGCTCTCCCTGGCACTCTGCTCTCTCCCCCCCCCTCTCTCCGGCCCTCTGCTCTCTCCCCCCGCCCTCTCTCTCCGGCACTCTGCTCTCTCTCCCTCCTCTCCGGCACTCTGCTCTCTCTCCCCCCCCCCCCCTCTCTCTGGCACTCTGCTTCTCCCTCTCCCCCTCTCTCCGGCACTCTGCTCTATTCCCCCCCCCCCCACTCTCCGGCACTCTGCTCTCTCCCCCCTTTCTCTCTCCGGTACTCTGCTCTCTCCCCCCTTTCTCTCTACGGCACTCTGCTCTCTCTCCCTCCTCTCCGGCACTCTGCTCTCTCTCTTCTCCCCCCTCTCTCTGGCACTCTGCTCTCCCCCCCCCCCCTCTCCGGCACTCTGCTCTCTCTCTCCCCCCCTTCTATCTGGCACTCTGCTCTCTCCCCCCCCTCTCTCCGACACTCTGCTCTCTCCCCCCCCTCTCTCCGACACTCTGCTCTCTCCCCCCCCCCTCTCTCTCCGACACTCTGCTCTCTCTCCGTCACTCTGCTCTCTCCCCCCCCCTCTCTCCAGCACTCTGCTCTCCCCCCCCCCTCTCCGGCACTCTGCTCTCTCCCCCCCCCCTCTCCGGCACTCTGCTCTCTCTCCCCCCTCTCTCCGGCACTCTGCTCTCTCTCTCCCCCCCTCTCTCCGGCACTCTGCTCTCTCCCCCTCCCTCTCTCCCCCTCCCTCTCTCCGGCACTCTGCTCTCTCCCCCCCCTCTCTCCCCCCCCCCTCTCCGGCACACTGCTCTCTCTCTTCCCCCCCCCGGCACTCTGCTCTCTCTCTTCCCCCCCCCCCTCTCTCTGGCACTCTGCTCTCCCTCCCCCCTCTCTCTCCGGCACTCTGCTCTCTCTCCTCCCCCCCCCCCTCTCCGACACTCTGCTCTCTCCCCCCCCCCCCCGTCTCTCCGGCACTCTGCTCTCCCTCCCCCCTCTCTCCAGCACTCTGCTCTCCCCCCCCCCCCAATCCGGCACTCTGCTCTCTCCCCCCCCCCCTCTCCGCACTCTGCTCTCTCTCCCCCCCTCTCTCCGCTCTCTGCTCTCTCTCTCCCCCCCTCTCTCCGGCACTCTGCTCTCTCCCACTCCCTCTCTCCCCCCTCCCTCTCTCCGGCACTCTGCTCTCTCCCCCCCCTCTCTCTCCGACACTCCTGCTCTCTCCCCCCCCCCCCCCCTCTCCGGCACACTGCTCTCTCTCTTCCCCCCCCCCCCCCCCCCGGCACTCTGCTCTCTCTCTTCCCCCCCCCTCTCTCTGGCACTCTGCCTCTCCCTCCCCCCTCTCTCTCCGGCACTCTGCTCTCTCTCTCCTCCCCCCCCCCCCCCTCTCCGACACTCTGCTCTCTCTCCCCCCCCCTCCCCTCTCTCCGGCACTCTGCTCTCTCTCTCCGGCACTCTGCTCTCTCTCTCTCTCCGGCACTCTGCTCCTCTCTCTCTCTCCGGCACTCTGCTCTCTCTCCCCCTCTCTCTCCGGCTCTCTGCTCTCTCTCCCCTCTCTCTCCGGCACTCTCCCCTCTCTGCTTCTCCCCTCTCTCTCTCCCCCCTCTGTCTCTCCCCCCTCTCCCCCCTCTCTCCAGCACTCTGCTCTCTCTCCCCCGCTCTCCCCCGCCTGCTCACAGCAGAGTATGCTCAGTGTGGTAGAGTACGTTACCGTCTGCTACAGGTCCCCCCCCACCCTCTCTCCCCCTCTCTCCCTCCCCCCCCACTGGAAGTGTTGAACCAGCCTGTGTGTGGCTGGCAGAGCCCCTCATTTCAGATCAGGAGGGGGGGGGGGGGCCTCATTGCCCCCCTCTGTACAAGGATGTGCTCCTATTTGGAAGTGATTCTGAGACCCTGAATGAAGGGGGGTGGGGAAAGGTGAGGGGGGACGTGATGGGAAGAGGGGTTTTTGGTTCACAGATCTCTTTTTGGGGTTTTCACTCTTTAAAAAAAATAAATGAATATACTTATTGTCCCTTCATCTTTTATGCGTTATCTCGTCTCTCTCCTTCTCTCTCTTACACACACACTCACTCACTCACTCACACACTCACACACTCACTCACTCATCCCTCCTGCCCACTCAGGGCTCTTTCCTTCCACCCTGTCTTCCCTCTCTCTCTCTCTCTCTCCTTTTTTCAGTCCCTCTCTCCCTCTCTTTGCCTCATTGTTTCCATTTCCCTGTCTCTCCATTCTGACCTTCCTCTCTCTCCTCCCCACCTTCCCTCTCTCCTCCTCTCCCTTCCTTTAACCCCCTACCTCTCCCTCCCTCTTCTTCCCCCTCCTTCCTGTCCTCCCTTCTTTATCCCACCCCTTTTCTTGCTCCCCCCCTTTACCTGTTCCCCCCTCATTCGTATTCTCCCCCTTCCTGTCTCCCCCACCCCTTCCTTCCTGTCTCCCCCCACCCCGTCCTTCCTGTCTCCCCCACCCCGTCCTTCCTGTCTCCCCCACCCCGTCCTTCCTGTCTCCCCCACCCCGTCCTTCCTGTCTCCCCCACCCCGTCCTTCCTGTCTCCCCCACCCCTTCCTTCCTGTCTCCCCCACCCCTTCCTTCCTGTCTCCCCCACCCCTTCCTTCCTGTCTCCCCCACCCCTTCCTTCCTGTCTCCCCCACCCCTTCCTTCCTGTCTCCCCCACCCCTTCCTTCCTGTCTCCCCCACCCTTCCTGTCTCCCCCACCCCTTCCTTCCTGTTTCCCCCCATCCCTTCCACCCTTCTTCCTCCCCCTTTACCCTCTCTTTTCCCACCCCCCCTTTACCCTCTTTCCCGACCCCCCTTTCCAGCCCCCCTCTTCCCCGCCCCCCCCTTTCACCTCTTTCCCCTTCCCCTCTCTTTCCCCCCCTTCCCCTCTCTTTCCCCCCCCTTCCCCTCTCTTTCCCCCCCTTCCCCTCTCTTTCCCCTCCTTACCCTGTATCCGCCCCCTTCCTGTCACTCCCCCCTGTTCCCCCCCTTCTTCCTTCCCCCACACCCCTTCCTTCCCCTCCCACCCCCCTTCTTTCTTCCCCCCTCCCTTCTTTCTTCCCCCCTCCCTTCTTTCTTCCCCCCTCCCCCTTCTTCCTTGCCCCACCCCTTCTTTCTTGCCCTTCCCCCACCCCTTCTTTCTTGCTCTCCCCCACCCCCTTCTTTCTTCCCCTCCCCACCTCCTTCTTTCTTCCCCTCCCCCACCTCCTTCTTTCTTCCCCTCCCCCACCTCCCTTCTTCCTTCCTCTCCCCCCCTCTCTCCTTCCTTCCTCCCCCCCCCCCCCTCTCTCCGGCACTCTGCTCTCTCCTCCTCCCCCTGCCCCTTCCGCTCTCGCTCTCTTCTTCTTTCTCGTATCTCGCACACACAACTGTGTATATCTATCATCATCATCATCTTCAGCCCTGGGTCTCCCCACTGCTGGATTGAAGGCCGCCCCAATAATCTTCCAGGTGCTGTGGTTGCAGCCTCGCTCCTCCACGTCGCTCCAACACATTTTCTGATCACCTCCTCCCATCTTACTTTTGGTAATTGTCTTGGTCTTTTAATCTCTTGGAATCCAGTAGACTACCATCTTTGTCCAACGATGGTCATTTCTTCTTGTATTTATAAAATGTTTTTACCAGGCAACATTGAGTTAACTCGTTTTCAAGTGTGTTCTGGGCACAGAGTTATGAAGACAATACACGGTTACATTAAATGAACAGAGGTATACATTCAATACATACATAACCCGGTTTAAGGACACTCACTTTAAGTACACTCGCGAGTAAGGACAGATCGCCCAATAGGCAAATGGCAGCTCGCGCATGCGATTGTCAGCACGTCATGAACAATAATACCAGCATCGAAGCTGTGCGCAAGCGGGGAGATTATAGAGCCTGTTACAAATGCGTTATTTACATCAGTTTAGCACGTATATGACGATTGCAGTACAGGCATACCCCGGTTTAAGGACACTCACTTTAAGGACACTCGCGAGTAAGGACAGATCTCCCAATAGGCAAACGGTATCTCACGCATGCGCCTGTCAGCACGTCCTGAACAGCAATACCGGCTCCCTACCTGTACCGAAGCTGTGCGCAAGCAGGGAGACTATAGAGCCTGTTACACATGCGTTATTTACATCAGTTATGCACGTATATGATGATTGCAGTACAGTACATGCATCGATAAGTGGGAAAAAGGGAGTGCGTCACTTTAAGTACATTTTCGCTTTACATACATGCTCCGGTCCCATTGCGTACGTTAATGCGGGGTATGCCTGTATACAGACATTTCATGGATAGTTAGAGATAATTTATGATGATGGCGTATGTAACAGTTATAGACAAGATTAAAATGGGAGGCAGCTGAAGTCTTGAAAGAACTTGGACTGAGGCGGTTTTGAGAGTCACTGGTAGATTGTTCCAGTTGTGGGGTGCACGGTAAGAGGAGAGACTGGATTCTTTGTTGAACATTGGAACCGTGAACAGTCCTGTCCAGGTACAGCACACCTGTGAGCACATGGCCTGCATACGGGACAAGGGTTAATATACAGCTATCAAGCTGCCCCACTTTTTACCTCCGCAAAGGTCCCTGAACATCTCCCTATATCCGTCCCCATATACCAACTGTCACGAAGAGCGCACAAGTTGGGCAGGTGACTAGATATGCCAATCAGGGTTAATACACACGGCTACTCTAGCCAACTCGCCTTTCGCCTGCACAAGGTACCTCCAATGAGTTAATATTATTAATCCCTTACTCAATTGCAATAATATCTATACGCTGCCACCATCCGAGATATTTATGCAAGTAAAAAAATGTCAAATTAATATTTTCTAGGGTCCCAGGTCCCCTGTTTATTATAGAAAAAACTATGCACTTAACACACACAAATCTGTTGTAGCAAAAATGTATCAGTAAATGTAAATACTCTCTCCAGAGCGTGCAATCAGTTCATTCAGAGCCCAAAGCCTCACTTATTAAACGTTTTAATATAGATATAAAAATACAGTGCTTAGATTACAGGAAAAGGATTACAAAAACATACAATTACAATAGATGTAGAACAGCTTCTTAAAATAAAACGGATAAAACATAAACCCCTATATATTACCATATGCCATAGGTTTTCCCCAGAGAGGTCACTGACACAGAAGATGACTTATCATGTGTTTGGTCCAAACACACCTCTGTTGAAATCTAGATTCCTGATACATTGCTAAGACTTAAATATTCTTTTCCCCCATGGAAACAACATAATAACCCTACCCCCATGTCGTAAATCAGCTGTGAGGTTTGACAGTTTTATGACAGAGTAAAAAAAACTCCTACAAAACGACCCTTAAACTTTTCCTCAATATCTAAACGCACTCGTAACTTCCCTTCTGTAATATTTAGACACACGTGAGTCACATCAATAGATTCAAGTGCTCGTGGCAGACACAACAAGACTAAATATGACAACAACCTTAATCCTAAATTTGAGCGACAAATGGATATCTGTCCTTGGCACCTCTTACCTATGTAGTGTGTGTGGTACGGTTTGATTTGTCTTTTTGCCACGATTACACCTGTTGTTATTATGCAGAAGAGGTGACGTCACATGATATTCTCATTTTTTAATAAATTCACTCTTGGGTTGAATACTTAGCCACGCTCCCTGAACCTCACAGAACCCTCCCCAAGAGAATGCCTTGAAGGTAGCTCTAGAAGGATCTTGTTTACAAAGTTGTCAGGAAAGCTGTTTTATTCCCATCTCTAGCAAAACAACTGCCCTTATCTGAGACTACCAGCTCCATACCACCCAACTGGTACTTTTAGTGTGCCATACAGGATACAACCCTTCCCCCCCCCCCCCCCCCTTTCCAATTATGTTCTCTTTGAAGGGAAGCACAAACCTGGAAAAAGTCCTGACCTGTTACGAACCCAACATATTGTTTTTTTTAAACCAATTGTAGCTCATTAAGCCCTGAAGCACCAGTTGGATTAAAATACATAATATCGCATGATATTATCATGAACGGTCTTTTGGAGTCAGATCTCAGATGATAAGTGCTGCATGTGGTAGGGGTGAGGAGCTTGTTCAGATAGCTGGGTAGCTTGCCCAGAAAGTATTTGAAGACGAGACAGGAAAGGTGAACTTTGCTTCTGGACTGAAGGGATAGCCAATTTAGTTCTTTGAGCATTTTACAGTGATGTGTGTGGTAATTACATTATAGTAGAAAGCCGCATATGGAGTTATAGAGGGTGTCTAGGTGAGTTTGGGGTGCTGTACCATATACTATGTCCCCATAGTCTATAATTGGCATTAGTATCTGCTGTGCGATACGCTTTCTGACCAGGAGACTTAGGGAGGATTTCTTCCTATAAAGTACACCTAGTTTGACATAAGTTTTGGATGTCAGAGTATCAATGTGCAGCCTGAATGTTAAGTGGGAGTGAAGCCAAATTCCTAGATCAGTGTTTTTCAGCCAGGGTAACTGGGAGCCCTTGGGTTCCCCAGGTATCCCTAAGGGGCTCCCTGTAATTTTTTGTCATTTAAAAATTTGTACCAAAAACAGAAGAACTTACAATGCATCTGATCTCAGAAGCGCTATTAGAGAGGGTTGGGGTTCCTTACAATGCATCTGATCTCAGACGCGCTATTAGAGAGGGTTGGGGTTCCTTACAATGCATCTGATCTCAGACGCGCTATTAGAGAGGGTTGGGGTTCCTTACAATGCATCTGATCTCAGAAGCGCTATTAGAGAGGGTTAGGGTTCCTTACAATGCATCTGATCTCAGAAGCACTATTAGAGAGGGTTGGGGTTCCTTACAATGCATCTGATCTCAGAAGCGCTATTAGAGAGGGTTGGGGTTCCTTACAATGCATCTGATCTCAGACGCACTATTAGAGAGGGTTGGGGATTCTTACAATGCATCTGATATCAGACACGCTGTTAAAGAGGGTTGGGGTTCCTTACAATGTATCTGATCTCAGACGTGCTATTAGAGAGGGTTGGGGTTCCTTACAATGCACCTGATCTCAGACGCGCTATTAGAGAGGGTTGGGGTTCCTTACACTGCATCTGATCTCAGACGCGCTATTAGAGAGGGTTGGGATTCCTTACACTGCATCTGATCTCAGACGCGCTATTAGAGAGGGTTGGGGTTCCTCTCGCGCTATTTCACATGGGGTTCCTAAACTGAAAAAAAGTTGGAAGCCACCGTCCTAGGTACTTAAAACTAGTGACTGGCTCTAATGGTATTACTGTAGTTTGTTCTGATCTGTAACTATTGTTAGAAGCTTTAGCAATTTAGCCGTAGTCCCAAATACCATCAATACAGTTTTTTCTGTATTTCAAAACGGTTTGTTTTGGGATATCACGTTCTTGGAGCACTTTGCAGTGGTGTGTGTGTTAATTACATTGTAGTACAAAGTGGGATATTGAGTTGCAGAGGGTGTCATGTTTGCTAAGGCGAGTTTGGGGTGCTGTACCAAAAAAAAAGGTTGGACATCTTTTTTTTTTAGAAAGGAAAGGTATACAAGGATGGATACACCAAGTAATCCCTGCCCTCTCTCTAGCTGTGCACCCATTGTATCTAGTGACTGCTTGCTCACATGATATTTGCATCTTTTGGTCCTCTTCTGCTGCACTGACAGCCATTTAATAAACCCCCGAGCCGAATCTTCGCCGATCGATCCCAGGAGAACGGATCGATCGGCAGCTTAGCTAATTACTTATCATTGTGTGGATTGTATTGATGCGCATATTATAGGGGGGGGGGGGGGGGGGGGGAATGTAAAAATGATCAGCTTGGACTGCAGCTTTAATTGTGAGTGGACACATATCTCTATGACTTCGGATAGTATTGGGAGAAGGGAGATCGGTCTGTAGTTGGAGACCGTGTTTTTGTCCCCACTTATGCAAAACTGAAAGTTGTCCCAGTCTACAAGTCCGTGGGATATGGCCTGAAGGCAAAAAAGAGTTGATTTAGGGAGGCAAGCGGCATAGCAATGACTGGAGCATTACGTCGTAGGAACTGTGTTTGCAGTAGGTCAGGTCCACATTGGCTGGTTGGATTTAATGTTAGGAGCATCTGTGTAATCTGCTCTTCAGATCCTGGGACACATTGAAAATGGTAAGCACTGTTGGGAGGGGTGTAGCTATTGGGGTAGCACAACCCACAAATTGTTTGCAAGGTACGTGTTTGCACGTGTTTGCAAGGTACGTGTGATTTGTCCGATTAATGTCATCCTTTTTGATATTAGATGTTTGCTGATGGCTACAAGCTGGTATATAATTAATTGTATTAACCTTCCAGAAGTTTGCTGGGTTTGATGTATTTTGCTAAAGATTGTCAGTGTAATATTGGGCTTTTCCTTGCCTTGTTTGCCCCGTGCATATTCCGCAGGCATCTGTAGTTACGATCCTTGGTGATGCCAGTTACTGTGTAGCTTTTCCACGTGGCATCCCTAGAATGGTAGCGTGCTATAAGGTTGGATGTAACCCACGGAAGGGAGGCCGCCCGGACTCTTATTCTGCGTAGTGGGGCATGAATATCACAGATATGTAAGAGCTGTTTGGAAATAAACAAGCACGGAATCGGGGTTCGGTATGGTACAGGTTGACTCTGTACCCAGGGCCGCCAACAGGGCGGGAGAGCCGGGACAAATGTCCCAGGCGCAGTGACTGCTGGGGGCCCGGCCGGCACTGGAAGTTGGGCCCGGCAACTTCTTTGCTCTTTGCAGCTTCTTCCTCTCGTTGCCGCCGGACACCGGCTCTCTCCAGCTGTGGGCCTGCCTCTCCCTCATTCTCTGCCTCCGGTACGTGCCGAGCCTCTGCCGTCAGTGCGCACCAGATGCTGGGCCCAGCTTCCGGTGTGCACCGGAGAGAGGTTTGGTGCGGGACAGTGAGGGAGAGAGGCCCGAACAGCGTAGGGGGAAGTCCAACAGGAGGCAAGCAGCAGCGGGGGGGGGGGGGGGGAGAGAGCCAGGGTACCAGAGGCCTGAGACCATCCTCAAGGTTGTGTTGTGTAAGTATTTTGGGGGAGGGGGGGTTGTATGTATTTGGGGGGTGATTTTTTGTTTTGTATTTGGGGATGGGAGGCTTATATGTATTGGGGAAGGGGTTGTATACATTTTTGGGGGGTTAAAAATGTATTTTGTGGTGTGGGGGGTAATTAATGTGGGGGGATTGTGTGTGGTAAGGAGGGATACAAGCCCTCAGACTTGGTAAATACAAAATGTATTGTGCCTGTATCCCTCCTTACCTCCATCGCTGGTTGTGGGACTTCAGGATTCCCTTCTTGCTACGCAGCACCAGCTGCTAAGTACCTTATTTTTCTTTAAAGAGTGCCTGCATTTTACTCCTTGTTTGCGGGGGATTGTGTGTGGCCAGGATTGGGGGGGGGGGGGGAGAGAGTGAGAAGAGATGGGGTGTAAGAGTGAGACAGGGGAGAGAAATACATGTGAAGATGGGGGGAAATAGAGGAGGGGGCACGCAAAGTGTGAAATTGGGGGGCTCACAAGATTGCCAACACGGGGGAGGGGGAGGAGGAGGGCTGCCGAAACTCTAGTCCTCGGCCCTGGGAAACCTATCAGTGGGCCCCCTGTCTGTACCAAGGCCAGTTGGTAAGGTGAGCTGGAAATTGTTGTGAGTTAAAGTTTCTAAGTGATCTAGTGAGTTGAAGTTTGGGGCTCGACTTGAGCCGTCTGATTTTCCTTACACAATACACTATTGCACGGTCACTGAAAATGTCAGGTAGGATACCAGAGGATTGGATCCTGTTGGGACTAGAGGGTAGAATCCAGTCCACCAAGGAATGGTTGCGAGATTTTTGGTTTGTCCGTTGTGGGTTGGGAAATGAGTTGGGTTAAATTTAGTGACATGATTTGTGCCTGGATTTTCTTGTTTTTAGGGTCAAGCCAATTCAGGTGGAAATCCCCAAGAACTAACAGCTCACTCTTCCTATTCAGAGAGTGATATCAGTCAGGGGCTTTAGGGGGGCGGTAGATGCCAGCAATAAGACTCGGCTTAGAGAAGGGGAGGCAGATTTTCCCAACAATAATTAAGAGGGTGAACTCGTGGGGCAATTTAGCAGCTTAAATTGTAAGGAGTCTTCAGTCTAAAATAATACCCCTCCTCCTCTCTTTGACCAATATTTCCTAAAAATGGAGTATCCCTGAATGTTGATAGCTGCATCAAGGGTTTTAGCCATGTTTCGGTAAGAATGATGGCCTTTGGTTTATGCAAAAGGAACCATGCCCTTCGTTCATCTAGTTTGGGCAGCAGGCTTCGAATATTTATATGGGGGACAAAGAGCCCTTGCGATATTTCCTGCCCTCGGCCAGTTTAATGTCTTCACCCTTGTTTCAGACGTTTATTTGGTTTAGAACCCATTCATTATTTTTCCTGTCTCCTTGGGTCATACCCAGCATGCATCTCTCTATACTTCTTTGCATTGTCTGAAGGTTCTGCATTATCTTTGAATTTAGGGTACACGTTTCATACCCTTACGTGAGCGCGGACAGAATATAATGGTCAAAAACTTTCCTCTTGAGGCACCGTGGAAGGTTCCCTTGAACGATTGTCTCGTTTCATCCAAATGCCTCCATCACGTCCTCATTCTCCTATTAATGTAATTAAAAAGGTTCCCATCCATGGTTACTTGCTGGCCAAGGTGGACATAGTCTTCAACTTCTTCCCCAACTCTATTCCATTTAATTTGATCTTGGCAGATGTGACACATTTGTTGAACATCACTTTGGTCTCGCTGAGATTCATATGGAGACCGCATTATTCTGAACTTCTGGCAAAAATAACAATGTCATCTGCAAATCGTAGCCGACTCAAACATTCACCGTTGATTTTGATTTCCTTTTTCTTCCCAATCCAATGTCTTGAACAATTCTTCATGTGGCTTTGATAAGATTTGGTGACATGGAGTCTCCCCGCCGCACTGCCGGGCTGATCCTTATCGTGCTTGTATCTTGATGTAATCTAATGGTTCATGTGGCATTCTCATAAATGGTATAATATGAATGTGCGCTTCGTCTTCTTAATGTATCTAGGACCCCTGAGGTCTACGAATGCTAAGCTGAGTGGTAGATCGTATTCATTGCTTCAGGAAATCACTTCTTGTACAACTTGGATGTGGTCCATTGTGTTGTATCCACTGCGAAATCCCGCTTGTTCTCTGGGCCGGGCAAAGTCCGGGTCTGTTACAGCCAATTAGTGAGTATCTTTGTAAATATCTTGTGATTGGAAGTAGATAGACAAAAAAAAGCCAATCTCAGCTCAAGGAACTGCATGAAAATACCAGAACAGGAGAAGTCCTGTAGAGTGTATATGTGTATATAGGTATATACTAGGTTCTGTCAGCTGCAATGGGGATGCAGATGTGATAGGTTTATAATGGTACGGCCAACGTTTGATATTTGGAGATCAAGGCTGTCTGAGGTTTTCTGAGGATAGAGCTTCTATCCCCGTATAGAACAACTGGTGGGGGTGTGCATTACAGAGGAGAAGTGAATTACCTCGGAGTCCCCGTTCTGTGTGGTAGTTCCTCCCCGATCTCTGCAGTCCCGGTTGGGGGGGGTGCATTACAGAGGAGAAGTGAATTACCTCGGAGTTCCCGTTCTGCGTGGAGGTTCCTCCTCGATCTCTGCCGTCTCGGTGGGGGGGGGGGTGCATTACAGAGGAGAAGTGAATTACCTTGGAGTCCCCGTTCTGTGTGGTGGTTCCTCCTCGATCTCTGCAGTCCCGGTGGGGGGGTGCATTACAGAGGAGAAGTGAATTACCTCGGAGTCCCCGTTCTGTGTGGTGGTTCCTCCTCGATCTCTGCAGTCCCGGTGGGGAGTGTGCATTACAGAGGAGAAGTGAATTACCTTGGTGTCCCCGTTCTGTGTGGGGGTTCCTCCTCGATCTCTGCAGTCCCGGTGGGGGTGTGCATTACAGAGGAGAAGTGAATTACTTTGGAGTCCCCGTTCTGTGTGGTGGTTCCTCCTCGATCTCTGCAGTCCCGGTGGGGGTGTGCATTACAGAGGAGAAGTGAATTACCTCGGAGTCCCCGTTCTGTGTGGTGGTTCCTCCTCGATCTCTGCAGTCCCGGTGGGGGTGTGCATTACAGAGGAGAAGTGAATTACCTTGGTGTCCCCGTTCCGCGTGGTGGTTCCTCCTCGATCTCTGCAGTCCCGGTGGGGGTGTGCATTACAGAGGAGAAGTGAATTACCTCGGAGTCCCCGTTCTGTGTGGAGGTTCCTCCTCGATCTCCGCAGTCCCGGTGGGGGTGTGCATTACAGAGGAGAAGTGAATTACCTTGGAGTCCCCGTTCTGTGTGGAGGTTCCTCCTCTATCTCTGCAGTCCCGGTGGGGGTGTGCATTACAGAGGAGAAGTGAATTACCTTGGTGTCCCCGTTCCGCGTGGTGGTTCCTCCTCGATCTCCGCAGTCCCGGTGGGGGTGTGCATTACAGAGGAGAAGTGAATTACCTCGGTGTCCTGTTCTGTGTGGCGGTTCCTCCTCGATCTCTGCAGTCCTGGTGGGGGTGTGCATTACAGAGGAGAAGTGAATTACCTTGGTGTCCCCGTTCTGTGTGGCGGTTCCTCCTCGATCTCTGCAGTCCCGGTGGGGGTGTGCATTACAGAGGAGAAGTGAATTACCTAGGAGTCCCCGTTCTGTGTGGAGGTTCCTCCTCTATCTCTGCAGTCCCGGTGGGAGTGTGCATTACAGAGGAGAAGTGAATTACCTTGGTGTCCCGTTCCGCGTGGTGGTTCCTCCTCGATCTCTGCAGTCCCGGTGGGGGTGTGCATTACAGAGGAGAAGTGAATTACCTCGGAGTCCCCGTTCTGTGTGGCGGTTCCTCCTCAATCTCTGCAGTCCCGGTGGGGAGTGTGGCGGCTCCGCGTAAGACACCGTCTCTGTCAAAGCTGGCTATGGAAATCCGTTGTAACGGAAACCGGCACGGCTGCTGCGCGTCACTCCAATCAAAGACCAGGATACAATAAAGCAACGGAGGATCGGTAGGACAGCGGGCCCAGGGGAAAAAAGCATCAACAACTCGCCGGGTGAAGGGACAAAAATATAAATTAACTACATATTAAAAAACATAAAACACAGTGGAGACAAAACAAAAATCTCCTCCCACGCGTTTCACGCTGTAAGCGCTTTCTCAAGGAGTACACCTTGAGAAAGCACTTAAAACATGGGAGGAGATTTTTGTTTTGTCTCCACTATTTTCTATGTTTTTTAATATGCAGTTAATTTATATTTTTGTCCCTTTACCCGGCGAGTTGTTGATGCTTTTTTCCTGGGTCCGCTGTTCCACCGATCCTCCGTTGCTTTATTGTGATTGGAAGCAGACTGACTGGTCTGTAGTTCTTGAGCTCTGCGTTGTCTCCTGTGTTATGGATGAGGATAACGACGGCGTTACTCCATTGGTCTGGAATTTCCCTTTTGAAGCCGCATGTAAAGAGTTTGCAAGGATTCTCTCTACTTCTTCCCCAGCTTCGGTCAGGATTTCAGTTGTAATTCCTTCTTCCCCGGGAGTCGTCCCGTCCCATTCTTCATGGATTTTTATTGGTTTTGCCCCATCTTCTGGAAGGACACATGGTACCATCACTGGTGGTTTCTTCTCACTCGTCCTCTGCTGGATTACGCCCGGTGTTATCTGGGTTCTCGTACACTTTCATGTACAAGTCCTCAACTCTCTTTATGATAAGTGCCCAGTCTTTTATTGTTGATCCATCGTCTTGAGTGCAATGATTCCCAATAGAGGGGGTCAGTCATCTCTGTCTGATGGTCTGTGAGTCAGTCTCACTGATTTATTTTTCTTAAGAGAGTGTGTGTGTGTGTGTGTGTGTATACATACACACATATACACATATACACACACGGTCCTCACTTATCCTCCAGAATGCGTCCCGCATAACTGGTCCATGTTAATCCATGGCAGTGAGAGTCAGATAAGCGGTTCCAACGTCGAATAATGCGTCCTGACGGGCCATCAGTTAGCGAGTACTAACCAATATACATGTATATGTGCACACAGCAATGCACGCCCACTAACACTCTGCGATGTACTCTCTGCCACACTCTCAGCAATGCACGTGCACACACTTGGTAATAAGCATGCATGCACCCGTAGCATTGCACGCACGCACATACATGCTACATGCACGCAGCAATAGGCGTGCATACATACTTGTACACGCACGCATTTTCAGACCACCCTGCTGGTAGGGGGGGGGGGGGAGAGGGGCGAATAAAAGCCTTCTTGTGTAGAGATCACAGGGGTCCGCGCCCTGTGGGGTGAGAGGGGGCACATAGCTTCCTTCTGTCACCCTGCGGTGGGAGGGACAGACTTCATGTCCCACAGCTCCCTTCTCTCGGTCACCCTGTGGCGCACGATCTCCCCAGGCTCACTCCCCCCTTTCTCTTCCATCCTCAAAGACAGAGCTTGAATGTCCCCTTTGTCCCATGCCATTGTCCCCAGGAGTGACAAAGTCACTTGAGACTACAAAGCTTGCCTGTGTCCCCCTCTTCCGCCCCGACAGCTCGGACCCCCCCCCCTCATTCTTTAACCCCAGCGCTGCCAGAGGGGTCTGCGACTCGTGGATAAGCAAAGTGACTTAATGACAGTGACGAGTTTAATGGGTTAAAGGGCCAGTTGCACATGTGTATACACATAGATACACACGTGTGTGTGTGTGTGTGTATATATACATACACATACACACACACACACATACAGTCCCGCACAGCAGCATGCTATAAGCAGCAGTGGTTATATAGAAAGTGTGTCAGACTGCTCTCTGTTGATCACATCGCTCTGCGTCTTAGTGACGCTCCCCCCCCCTCCGCTCTGCTGTTCCGCCCCCTCCCTGCTGTGCTGCTTCCCGACTTCTCGCTGTGTCCTGGCTCCTCTCGAAAGCCTCCCTTGTCCTTGCGGTTAATTCGGTTAATTCACGCGGGGCTTTTTTATTTTATTTACAGGGGGGAAGGATTTGAGACGGGAGCCAGAGAGCTTATCCTCTTTACTGCTGGGGGATCACAGTGCATCGAGTACCCATACATATCTCCCTCCTGTCTGTGTCACTGTGTCACCCTGCGGTGGGAGGGACAGACTCCATGTCTCATATCTCCCTCCTGTCTGTGTCACTGTGTCACCTTGCGGTGGGAGGGACACACTCCATGTCCCATATCTCCCTCCTGTCTGTGTCACTGTGTCACCCTGCGGTGGGAGGGACACACTCCATGTCCCATATTTGCCTCCTGTCTGTGTCACCGTGTCACCCTGCGGTGGGAGGGACACACTCCATGTCCCATATTTGCCTCCTGTCTGTGTCACCGTGTCACCCTGCGGTGGGAGGGACACACTCCATGTCCCATATTTGCCTCCTGTCTGTGTCACCGTGTCACCCTGCGGGGGGAGGGACACACTCCATGTCCCATATCTGCCTCCTGTCTGTGTCACTGTGTCACCCTGCGGTGGGAGGGACACACTCCATGTCCCATATTTGCCTCCTGTCTGTGTCACCGTGTCACCCTGCGGTGGGAGGGACAGACTCCATATCCCATATCTCCCCCCTGTCTGTGTCACTGTGTCACCCTGCGGGGGGAGGGACAGACTCCATGTCCCATATCTCCCTCCTGTCTGTGTCACTGTGTCACCCTGCGGTGGGAGGGACAGACTCCATGTCCCATATCTCCCTCCTGTCTGTGTCACTGTGTCACCCTGCGGTGGGAGGGACAGACTCCATGTCCCATATCTCCCTCCTGTCTGTGTCACCCTGCGGTGGGAGGGACAGACTCCAATATGTCCCATATCTCCCTCCTGTCTGTGTCACTGTGTCACCCTGCGGGGGGAGGGACAGACTCTGTGTCCCATATCTCCCTTCTGTCTATGTTACTGTGTCACCCTTCGGGGGGAGGGACAGACTCTGTGTCCCATATCTCCCTCCTGTCTGTGTCACTGTGTAACCCTGCGGGGGGAGGGACACACTCCATGTCCCATATCTCCCTCCTGTCTGTGTCACTGTGTCACCCTGCGGGGGGAGGGACAGACTCCATGTCCCATAGCTCCCTCCTGTCTATGTCACGGTGTCACCCCACAGTGACTACCTGTACATAGTATAATATGCTGTGTGTGTACATCACAAACTGACATTAGCACAGGATGCTGTGCGTCTTGTGAGGAAGCTGTTATTAGCACAACATGCTGGTCAATGCAGTGAAGAGCTAATAATGTGTGAGCCGTATCTCTGCGCTCTGTCACACTCCTACCCCTATCCTTGGGGCTCTGCTGTCATATCACACACACATATAGCAGGCTGCAAAGTGACACAAGTGTCATTTCCCTGCTACAGCTGTGGGAAGTTCTGTTGTAGTGTGAAAGGTAGAACTGTTGGTAATCTGATTATCCCAGCAGGTACGTGTGTACGTGTACACAGAGAATACATTTTGTGTGCATAGTAGGCAGACCCCTTTACCACAGGATGCTGTTTGTGTGTGTGTATGTGTGTGCATAGTAGGCAGACCCCTTTAGCACAGGATTGTGTGTGTGTGTGTGTGTGTGTGTGTGTGTGTGTGTGTGTGTGTGTGTGTGTGTGTGTGTGTGTGTGTGTGTGTGTGTGTGTGTGTGTGTGTGTGTGTGTGTGGTAGGCAGACCCCTTTAGCACAGGATGCTGTGTGTGTGTGTGTATAGTAGGCAGACCCCTTTAGCACAGGATGCTGTGTGAATGTGTGTTGGGAGATGGGCTACAGAAAACTGTTGTTCATACAGTTGGAAGATGGGATTAGTATAGGATACAGTGTATGTAGAAGGAGAGATTGGATTAGTAAAGTGTGCAGAAGGGAAGATGGCATTAGCACAGGATGCTGTGTGTGTAGTGAATGAGATGGCATTAGCACAGGATACTGTGTGTAGTGAGAGAGCACAGGATGGTGTGTGTGTGTGTGTGTGTGTGTGTGTGTGTGTGTGTGTGTGTGTGTGTGTGTGTGTGTGTGTGTGTGTGTGTGTGTGTGTGTGTGTATAGAGAGCACAGGATGTTGTGTGTGTAGTGAGAGCACAGGATACTGTGTGTGTAGTGAGAGCTGGCATTAGCACAGGATACTGTGTGTGTGTGTAGTGAGAGCTGGTTTAATGTGTAGTGAGAGCTGGTTTAGGATGCACTGTGTGCAAAGGGAAAGCTGGCATTAGCACAGGATACTGTGTGTGCAGAATGGGAGCTGGTATTCTCACACAATGCTGTGTGTGTCGGTGTATAGGTTACATGTCTTTAACCTATGCATTCAGCACAGATAAACACATCCGCAGAACCCTGCTGCTGTGTAATATCTGTCTCACACTTCCCTGAGTGTTAGCAGAGGATTCTGCGTCTTCACCCACACGCACCTCCCTCTCACGCCTATCCCTCAGGAATACACACTGAGTTCATGGGTATTACATTTCATATACTGTCACTATCCATCACAATATGTCACTTCCCTATAAAGCAGAGAAAACCCCACTCACTGTGGGGTGACCATGTAATGAGATCAATAACGCCGAACTAATGTCATTTTAAATTGTGTGTATATAATTACCATTTAAAATTCCTAATTGCATACTTTATTACATATATGGTATATAGATTAATGCAATACCGTTATATATCAGCACTAAAAGTGTGTGTGTGTGTATTATATAATGAAATCCTGCATTCATTTGTGGTTACATTTGTAGACCCTTTCTATATCTTTATATTAACCCCAAATAATGTCTCCCATCTGGATACAGAAGTGATGTGTATTTAGGGAGAGTTAAAACATGGTAGCAAAGGTGTTAAATGGCCTGCGTTCCCTCACTATACGGTATGTAGGACAGCCCTTAACCCCATCCAGTTATTAATTAATATTAATTATAATTATTATTATGATAGAATTTCACAGGCATAATGAGTTTCTGCCCCCAAAAGCTTTAGTCTTTTTTTTCTAAAGTAGAGCGAAGATTGTTTGAAACCCACTTCAATGGTCGTGCTTTTAGCGCTGAGCCTGCCTGTCTGGGGAATGGGATCCTGGCCTCGCGTGCAGCAGGTGGGGTTACTTTCTGCTGTGCTGTGAGGGATGGGCAGGTAGATCTGGCAGTGAAATAGTTAAGAGCATCTTTGTCTCTGGTCCCCGCTGAGGATGCAGAAGGCAGTTACCCTAGTTACCGTCGCCATGGCAACGGCTCCGGGGACTAGGCCTAGTGCAGTACTACCTACCAAAGGATGCTCAACTTCTAATCTAGCTCTATAAATGGCTTCTCTGCCGCCCTGCACGTGGCACCCGAGCACCCAGGGGGAGGGGAGGGGAAAGGTTCCCTGGGAATATTTGGGAACCTCCTTGTACACTTACACGTGCAAATAAACTATTCTATACAAATATACAGGTTCTATATATTTTTATTGTATAAACAAGCATGATCACGTAAATAAAATGTACATGTATAATCCCAGAGTTCCACTAGTTTTCTATATACACCCCAGGGGTACCCCTACTTATTTATACCCCAGGGGTACCCCTACTTATTTATACCCCAGGGGTACCCCTACTTATTTATACCCCAGGGGTACCCCTACTTATATACACCCCAGGGGTACCCCTACTTATTTATACCCCAGGGGTACCCCTACTTATTTATACCCCAGGGGTACCCAAACTTATTTATACAGCAGGGGTACCCCTACTTATTTATACCCCAGGGGTACCTCTACTTATTTATACCCCAGGGGTATCTCTACTTATTTATACCCCAGGGGTACCCCTACTTATATACACCCCAGGGGTACCCCTACTTATTTATACCCCAGGGGTACCCCTACTTATTTATACCCCAGGGGTACCCCTACTTATTTATACCCCAGGGGTACCCCTACTTATATACACCCCAGGGGTACCCCTACTTATTTATACCCCAGGGGTACCCCTACTTATTTATACCCCAGGGGTACCCCTACTTATTTATACCCCAGGGGTATCTCTACTTATTTATACCGCAGGGGTACCCCTACTTATTTATACCCCAGGGGTACCCCTACTTATTTATACCCCAGGGGTATCTCTACTTATTTATACCGCAGGGGTACCCCTACTTATTTATACCCCAGAGGTACCCCTACTTATTTATACCCCAGGGGTACCCCTACTTATTTATACCCCAGGGGTACCCCTACTTATTTATACCCCAGGGGTACCCCTACTTATTTATACCCCAGGGGTACCCCTACTTATATACACCCCAGGGGTACCTCTACTTATTTATACCCCAGGGGTACCCCTACTTATATACACCCCAGGGGTACCCCTACTTATTTATACCCCAGGGGTACCCCTACTTATATACACCCCAGGGGTACCCCTACTTATTTATACCCCAGGGGTACCCCTACTTATTTATACCCCAGGTGTACCTCTACTTATTTATTCCCCAGGGGTACCCCTACTTATTTATACCCCAGGGGTACCCCTACTTATTTATACCCCAGGGGTACCCCTACTTATTTATACCCCAGGGGTACCTCTACTTATTTATACCCCAGGGGTACCCCTACTTATTTATACCCCAGGGGTACCCCTACTTATTTATACCCCAGGGGTACCCCTACTTATTTATACCCCAGGGGTACCTCTACTTATTTATACCCCAGGGGTACCTCTACTTATTTATACCCCAGGGGTACCCCTACTTATTTATACCCCAGGGGTACCTCTACTTATTTATACCCCAGGGGTATCTCTACTTATTTATACCCCAGGGGTACCCCTACTTATGTATACCCCAGGGGTACCCCTACTTATTTATACCCCAGGGGTACCTCTACTTATTTATACCCCAGGGGTACACCTTCTTATTTATACCCATGGGGTACCCCTACTTATTTATACCCCAGGGGTACCTCTACTTATTTATACCCCAGGGGTACCTCTACTTATTTATACCCCAGGGGTACCCCTACTTATTTATACCCCAGGGGTACCTCTACTTATTTATACCCCAGGGGTACCTCTACTTATTTATACCCCAGGGGTACCCCTACTTATTTATACCCCAGGGGTACCTCTACTTATTTATACCCCAGGGGTACCCCTACTTATATGCACCCCAGGGATACCTCTACTTATATACCCCAGGGGTACCTCTACTTATATACTCCCCAGGGGTACCGCTACTTATATACTCCCCATGGTTACCTCTACTTATATACTCCCCAGGGATACCTCTACTTATATACTCCCCAGGGGTACCTCTACTTATATATACCCCAGGGGTACCTCTACTTATATACACCCCAGGGGTACCTCTACTTATATACTCCCCAGGGATACCTCTACTTATATATACCCCAGGGGTACCTCTACTTATATACTCCCCAGGGATACCTCTACTTATATATACCCCAGGGGTACCTCTACTTATATACTCCCCAGGGATACCTCTACTTATATATACCCCAGGGGTACCTCTACTTATATACACCCCAGGGATAGCTCTACTTATATACACCCCAGGGATACCTCTACTTATATACTCCCCAGGGGTACCTCTACTTATATACTCCCCAGGGGTACCTCTACTTATATACTCCCCAGGGGTACTTTTTATTTAAACATCCAGAGTACCATTATTTTTGTTTATGAACACAGAGTACCAGTACTACTTGTATACAAACTGCATCCTATATAGATATGTAGATATAGCTTTATATAACAGGGCTGCTCTCCCTTTCTAAATAAGGGACGCGCCTTAAAATGAGCAGTATCCCAAAGGTGAAGTGCACAGTGACCTGGGCACAGTACTGCTACTCTTCTTTGGTGACGGCGCTTTGCCGCGGGGGCGCGAGCAGGACGGTTAATATTTGGGGTTGGACGGGCAGAGAGGAGTGTGCAAGGAGACTGGGCTTTAGCACACACAGGGTTATACTACACACGCACACACGGTTATTGTACCCGGTGGCATGCTATGGTGGGATATTCTGTGATAATCTGCATTGTCCCCGAGATTAAATCTGGTGAAACGTATGTATGTATGTATGTATGTATGTATGTATGTATGTATGTATGTATGTGCACACGCACGCCCGCACACACACGCGTTCACTTCTTTCCGCAGACACGTCTCAGAATTCGCTGTTTTCAGCTGTCTTTATTTTCGCCGCCTCAGCAGATTTTATATCGCTGAGGAAGTTTCCTCACCCTGCAGACTGTCGCGTCTACCACTGCACGAGTGTCTAACCCCTTCCCTGCAGTGTGCCGGAGTGTAACCCCTTCCCTGCCAACAAACTCTGCAGAGCGTCGCAGTGTAACCCCTTCCCTGCCGGCTAGCCCTGCAGAGCGTCGAAGTGTAACCCCTTCCCTGCCGGCTAGCCCTGCAGAGCGTCGCAGTGTAACCCCTTCCCTGCCAGTGAGCCCTGCAGAGCGTCGCAGTGTAACCCCTTCCCTGCCAGGGATCCCTGCAGAGCGTCGCAGTGTAACCCCTTCCCTGCCGGCTAGCCCTGCAGAGCGTCGCAGTGTAACCCCTTCCCTGCCGGCTAGCCCTGCAGAGCGTCGCAGTGTAACCCCTTCCCTGCCAGGGAGCCCTGCAGAGCGTCGCAGTGTAACCCCTTCCCTGCCGGCTAGCTCTGCAGAGCGTCGCAGTGTAACCCCTTCCCTGCCAGGGAGCCCTGCAGAGCGTCGCAGTGTAACCCCTTCCCTGCCGGCTAGCCCTGCAGAGCGTCGCAGTGTAACCCCTTCCCTGCCGGCTAGCCCTGCAGAGCGTCGCAGTGTAACCCCTTCCCTGCCGGCTAGCCCTGCAGAGCGTCGCAGTGTAACCCCATCCCTGCCAGGGAGCCCTGCAGAGCGTCGCAGTGTAACCCCTTCCCTGCTGGCTAGCCCTGCAGAGCGTCGCAGTGTAACCCCTTCCCTGCCGGCTAGCCCTGCAGAGCGTCGCAGTGTAACCCCTTCCCTGCCGGCTAGCCCTGCAGAGCGTCGCAGTGTAACCCCTTCCCTGCCAGGGAGCCCTGCAGAGCGTCGCAGTGTTACCCCTTCCCTGCCA
The DNA here is from genome assembly GCF_040206685.1 of Ascaphus truei. Taxonomy (NCBI): domain Eukaryota; kingdom Metazoa; phylum Chordata; class Amphibia; order Anura; family Ascaphidae; genus Ascaphus; species Ascaphus truei. Next base: position 31,191,728 of record NC_134488.1, on the reverse strand, counting down.
GCTAGCCCTGCAGAGCGTCGCAGTGTAACCCCTTCCCTGCTGGCTAGCCCTGCAGAGCGTCGCAGTGTAACCCCTTCCCTGCTGGCTAGCCCTGCAGAGCGTCGCAGTGTAACCCCTTCCCTGCCGGCTAGCCCTGCAGAGCGTCGCAGTGTAACCCCTTCCCTGCCAGGGAGCCCTGCAGAGCGTCGCAGTGTAACCCCTTCCCTGCCAGCTAGCCCTGCAGAGCGTCGCAGTGTAACCCCTTCCCTGCCGGTTGCAGCGTTTCCCTTGCAGGAGGGCTCCGGCTGCCGATGTTCTGTCTCCTCTCTCTGCCAGACTGAGCTGCATATTATTCCTATGATGTCGTCAGTGGGACAGCGTGCGAAGGTCTGACATGCAGATCTATAGATGACTGCATGTTGTCTTCCATAGATTACATGTTTATAGCTATAGGTAATAATGCTCCTGTATGATGCTAGCTATATAAGATGATATTGTACCTCTGTACAGTATGTCAGCTATAGGTGACAACGGAACAATGTTGCCAGCTACAGGAGACGACGCGTTCATATATTTCTACGTATATGTGAAACATGTTTGTGTGAATCTGCACCCTTACAGTCAGGTAGCGGTTTAGTTGAAACTGGCACCATACATTGAGAGCTATAGGTCAAACTGCCCCGTATACCAATTGCTATAGGTGACACCCTTCCCATACTTCACCAGCTATATGCAACATGGCTCTCCAGATATAACTGACTGTAGATGACTGTGTATTCATATGAAGAAAGCTATAGGTAGCACTTCGCTATATACTCGTAGCTATGGGTGACATTGTCACTATCTGTCCATCTGTCACTACCTACTTATTCTCCCTCACTTGTTGTTTTATCAGCTGGAAGAAAGGACCAAAACGGCGACCTACCCTACTTTCACCTATATACAGGACACCCACATTCTCCTTCCTATACAGTATATCCAGCTATATATCACCCTACCTCCTTAGGGTTATAGCTATTGCTGAACCTGCCATGCACATTAGTAGTCATAGGCGACACTGATCCAGTTATCAGCTACACGTGGTACCTCCACATACGTGTAAAACCAGCTATAGTGAAATCCAACCCATATGTCACATCAATTATAGCTATAGTGGTTGCTGTACTCGTCTCACCCCCTCTTCTGTTTACATTACCAGCTATAAGTGACTCTACCTACACATGCTGATGCCTATAGGGCACACAGGTACCATATGCTGGTGGCTATAGGTGACACTGGCTCTTATGCTGGCATCTGTAAGTGATACTTGCTCAAGCAGTAACAACTATATGTAACGGTTTCATAAACTGGTGTCTATAGGTGACATAATTCCTGTCATCCCCTCTGCCACTCATTTACAACCTATATTATAATCTACAGGTGACTGTGCCTCCCTATGGAAACAGCCATATGTGAAACCATTAGCCTTTGGCAACCCAACTCTCTCATTCCCCCCCCTTCCCCTTTTTTTCTAGCTATAGGGTAACCACTGGGAGGTATAGGTTAACCCTATTTCATACAAGCCAAGTGGGAATGAAGCTTGTCACCCATTTACTCCCTTTACCCTGGCAGTGACGAGGTTAAGGAGGGAGTGCATGGATTTTGCTAGCAAAGAATGTCCAAGGGGGGTGGGGGGGGGGGGGGGGGTGAGGGGGTATGTGAAATATGAGTCTGAATTTCTGCTTCTCATCTGTTTCCAATTGGAAAGGGGGGGGGGAGTGGGACATTTCTTCTTTTTTTGGGAGACGAGGAGAAGGTCTGTAACTCATTAAAGGAACATCAGGAAATCCTACAGACCCCTTTTGACCTTTCCCTTAAATCCCCCAGACTCAAAGAATGTAGAAGAATAAGCGTCCCCCATTAGAAATGGCCTGTTTTCCCCCTACTAGAATTCCCTTTTTACTTTCCCCTATTAGAAATCCCCTTTACTTTCCCATTTTCGAATTCCCTTTTTACTTTCCCCTATTCGAATTCCCTTTTTACTTTCCCCTATGAGAATTCCCTTTTTGTCACCCTCTTTCCTTTCCTTTATTGGTAATCCCCCTTTACTTGCCCTGTAAGAAATCCCCTTTCCTTTCCCCCCCTATTACTTTTCTCTATTATACAAACACTTGTGTGTAGAATAAGAGAAATGAGTATAGGGTACTGTGTGGTGGGGGAGTGGGCATTAAAATAGGTTGTTGGGTGCACAGAGCTGACATACAGGGCTAGGCTGGTGTGTGTGTGTATAGTAAGAGAGCTGCTGCCAGCATAGAATGCTGTGGGCTATTCTCACCCTCTCCCCGTCTGTTTCTCCTGCAGGCCCAGCGCTGGCGTAGCGAATATGAAGAGGAGCGTCCGGTCGATTTAGAGAGTTCGGGGGACGATGACTTCTTTGACGATGAGGACGATATGTATTCCGGATCCGGATCGGGTTGTAAGTAACAGTTATGTCCTCTTCCCTTCTGCTCCCCGAAATGCTGCTTTCCCAGCTCGCCAATATTCCTGCCCCCTCCTGGCATTGTGCAGACATTTTGAGAATATCTTTCTTTTGCTTTTCCAGCTGCCTGACATTGTCCTGACGTTTTCAGCCTCTCATCTGTAATAACTCAATTTTAGGGCAATAGATCCCCAGCTCGCCAATATTGCTGCGTCTCCTGGCATTGTGCCGGCAGTTATTTTGAATATATTTTCTCCTCTTGCGTTACTTTACCAGCTTCCTGACATTGTGCTGAAGTTTTTAGCCTCTTGTTTGTTAATTCCATTATTTATTATTATGCTCATTAGACATAGTTATGAGTTGGTTCTTCTTAGATATATCTGTATCATCTTTACTGTAGAAAGTAGAAATTGATCATTTATTATTATTATTATTATTATTATTATTCATTATATATATTCATTTTTGCACTTTACATATAACAATTTTTATTAATGATATATTGTGGGTTTACATTGCGGTGTGATTATGCTACTGTATGCAAGACACCGCAATACACCCTTGCTGCGATTTGTATCCAAAGTGCAACACTTCCTTAATGAGGACATGTAGAGTGTTTATTTTATATCTATTGTAATTATGTGCAGTTGTTTTTATGATTATTTTATTTTTATTCACTCCTTTGTTTATGTCTGGTTTATTTTAGACATATCTCTTTTTCACAACGGTTTGGTGTTTATTCAATGTATCGTTTGTGATACTAGATTATTGTCACAATAGGTTTATTGCAATTACTACATGTTATGTTTGTTATTTACTTTGTTATTCATGTCAGGTTATTCACATATTTATTCATTAGATTTTGGTTTAAGTTCACTAGGTGTGCACTTTAACACATTTGTTATATTTTGTATCACTTTTTACTATGTTGGTCATATTCATGTTATGTGTGTCCACCCACCATCCATTGATGTCACACTGTGGTTGGCTTATGCTGCACACCTTATCTTGTATTAGAATGGTGCAATTAGCAATATGTTTGGCCACATTTAATTGGTGGGAGGAACTATATAAAGAATCACCTTACCAAACCTCATTACCCTTTGATAAAGCACCCTAGGAGGCGGGAAACGCATCAGGGGATTTTGTGCTGTTTTTATTTTTTTGGCTATTATGCCCAATAAAGTCATTTAAATTTTACTTACTACCAGCCTCATCCTTTACCAGCGGTGCCCAATTTTTGCTTTGTTACTTCCATTTGAGGGTAGCAGCTCTTCCCTTTTGGTGCTGGAAATGCTGAATGGGAGTAAAGGCATGTTAAAGCTTAGTGGCCTTTGAGAGCAGTCGATTTTTTTGTCCTTTTCCCCCTTCAGATGCTGCTTTCCTGGTTAGCAATGCAGCTGCCCCCTTCTGGCATTGAGCTGAGGGTTTCAGTATGTTATCTACAGTACCCTTTCTGTTTTCCCCTTTGCACACAGATCTGGAGTTGGAATCCGGCCTGGATTCAGGTGTCAGGTTTACGACTGAAACACCCATCCCTCCCCCCACGGCCACGGCGTTGAAACCTGCGCCGACGATTCACACACTGCCCCCTGTTCGGAGCACCTGGGTTCCGCCGACGACCCAGGCTCCAGTAACCCACTGGCACCACCCGTGGGTGCCCCCCGAGGCCCCTGAGATGCCCTCCATACCCGCTGCGCCAACGCCCACCAGTCCCACCAAGCCAGCGGCAACCACAGTGGCTGTAACTACGGCAACGGCCAGGACGACTGAGGTGCGCAGGCTGCAGCCCGTGGTGGTGGCTTCCACAGTGACAGTGCCCACGCCAAGCGCCACGGAAGAAGGCGTAGTGACGTGGGAGGCTACAGATGGACGGCTTGTGACTAGCACCAGCCAGGCGAGTGAAGGGCACTGGCCTATGGAAGATGGAGGGACGGAGCCCATGACAGGCACGGAGGAGAGTGAGAGAGGGGGCCCGGGAGAAGTGACGCCCACACAGGAGCCACAGGTGAGGTGCAGTGTGTGTCTGCACAAGGAAACCTCTCACAGTGACTCGCCTCACTCTGCTCTCTGCTCTTATTCTCTCTACCTTTTATCCATCTGCTCGCGCGCGCTCTCTCTCTCTTGCTCTCTCTCGGGCTCTCGCTCTCTCTCGCGCTCTCGCTCTCTCTCGTGCGCTCTCTCTCCCTCGCGCTCTCTCTCCCTCGCGCGCTCTCTCTCCCTCGCGCTCTCTCTCCCTCGCGCTCTCTCTTGCGCTCGCTTCCTCTTGCGCGCTCTGAGGCCCGGGCCATAGAGCACTCAGGCGTGCTGAGCCGCGCTGAACAGATGCAGAACGCCCCTGCATCTGCTATCAGCGCGGCTATAGTTTCTCCCTGCTCATGCGCGCTCATGCGCGCTGAGGAGGAGAAACTCTTCCCCGAGCTCCAAACTGATATTTGGTGCTCGGGGAAGCGGAGGAGCGGTCACGTGACCGCTCCCATCCAATGGGGCTGCAGCCGGCTCCCTACAGAGCCGCCATTGTCAGCACCGCGACCAGAGGGTGATGCCCCGATCGCTGTCTCCCTTCTGTCTCCCTTCTGCTCCGGTCCCTGCCCCCCTTCTGCTCCGGTCCCTGCCCCCCTTCTGCTCCGGTCCCTGTCTCCTGTGTGTGTGTTGTGTTGTGTGTGTGTTGTGTGTGTGTTTTGTGTGTGTGTGTGTGTGTGTGTGTGTGTGTGTGTGTGTGTGTGTGTATATATGTACTAGCTGAGAGACCCGGCGTTGCCCGGGATGTAAATGCGTAATAGGTAGTATTATTTATAAATGGTGGAACAATAGGTGACTATTTGTTGTAAAGGTTGGATAATAATATTGAAAAGAAAGATGGAAGAAAATGTAATACGATGTTGTATAAAAATGGTTTATTGTAACCACACCACAGTACAATGTATATTTTGGTGCCATAAGTGATGGAGGGGTAATAATAGTGTGTGTGTCCCGCTGACTGTAGCGGCGCCGGGGGAGGGGGGGGGCGGGGTGAAAGCGCGGGAGACACGGGGAGAGGAGGAGGTGCGCGCGGGTGCTGCTAACACTGTGAGCCCCGCTAATGTAGGTAACACCCCCTCCCTACGTGTCCGTCCGTCCGTCCTTTGGCCCGTCACTCCGCCTCAGGCCAATGAGAGGTGTGCGGGGGCGGGCGGGCCAAGGGACCAATGAGATTGCCGCTAGGGACGCAGACATACAGTGCTTTCAGAAATATATAGTAGATATGTATATATATATATATGTGTGTGTGTGTGTGTATATATATATATGTGTGTGTGTGTGTGTATATATAAATATGTGTGTGTGTGTGTGTATATATATGTGTATGTGTGTGTGTGTGTGTGTGTGTGTGTATATATGTGTGTGTGTGTGTGTGTGTGTGTGTGTGTGTGTATATATATATGTGTGTGTGTGTGTATATATGTGTGTGTGTGTGTATATATATGTGTGTGTGTGTATATATATGTGTGTGTGTGTGTGTGTGTGTGTGTGTGTGTGTGTGTGTGTGTGTGTATATATATATATATATGTGTGTGTGTGTGTGTATATATATATGTGTGTGTGTGTGTATATATGTGTGTGTGTGTGTGTATATATATGTGTGTGTGTGTATATATATGTGTGTGTGTGTGTGTGTGTATATATATGTGTGCGTGTGTGTGTGTGTGTGTGTGTGTGTGTGTGTGTTTATCAAAGTTGCACAATGTTAATAAATAATTTATTCTCACCACATGTCTTTTTTTTTTTAATTTTTTTAAAATATTATATAATATACACACACACACACGTTCCCCAGTGACACACAAACACACAGAACACTTCAAAGTGATACACACACACACACTGACAGCTACCAAGTGACACACACACACACACACACACACACACACACACACACACACAGTGATACCCGCCTCCCAAGCGCGCTTGCTGTCTCCTCTGTCAGTACAGCAAAAAGCTCCTGGTAGCGCGAGCGTCAGCAAGCGAGAGCACTGCTCAGCGACGCTCAGTGCACTATGTCCGAGGCCTCACTCTCTCTTGCGTGCTCACGCTCCCTCTCTCACGCCCGCTCCCTCTCTCGCGCCCGCTCCCTCTCTCGCGCCCGCTCCCTCTCTCGCGCCCGCTCCCTCTCTCGCGCCCGCTCCCTCTCTCGCGCCCGCTCCCTCTCTCGCGCCCGCTCCCTCTCCCGCGCCCGCTCCCTCTCCCGCGCCCGCTCCCTCTCCCGCTCCCTCGCGCCCGCTCCCTCTCCCTCTCTCGCGCCCGCTCCCTCTCTCGCGCCCGCTCCCTCTCTCGCGCCCTCTCACCCCGTCCTCCTTTCTCTCTCCATGTGATAGGCGGACACCTGGGAGGGGACGGCTATCACCGCACACAGCAGTGACCCCGAGATCCCCGTCAGCGGGGGACCCAGCGGGGACTTCGAGCTCCAGGAGGAGGAGGGGGGCGGATCTCGGACAGAGACACCTACTGTTCCTGACCTGGGTAACGAGGTCTTACCCCCTGGCACCCCTCCCTCCGACCCCGGGCGGGGCAGGAAGGCAGACACTGGCCTACTCGACAACACTATAGATTCTGGCAACACCCTGGCTCAGATGCCCCAGAAAAATATCCTGGAGAGGAGAGAGGTGTTAATAGGTGAGTGGCCCCTCTCTCCTCCCCCCCCCTCCTCCCCCATCCCCCCTCTCTCCTCCCCCACCCCCCTCTCTCCTCCCCCACCCCCCTCTCTCCTCCCCCACCCCCTCTCTCTCCTCCCCCACCCCCTCTCTCTCCTCCCCCACCCCCTCTCTCCTCCCCCCCCACCCCCTCTCTCCTCCCCCCACCCCCTCTCTCTCCTCCCCCCCACCCCCTCTCTCCTCCCCCCACCCCCTCTCTCTCCTCCCCCCACCCCCTCTCTCTCCTCCCCCCACCCCCTCTCTCTCCTCCCCCCACCCCCTCTCTCTCCTCCCCCCACCCCCTCTCTCCTCTCCCCCCACCCCCTCTCTCTCCTCCCCCCACCCCCTCTCTCTCCTCCCCCCACCCCCTCTCTCCTCCCCCCACCCCCTCTCTCCTCCCCCCACCCCCTCTCTCCTCCCCCCACCCCCTCTCTCCTCCCCCCACCCCCTCTCTCCTCCCCCCACCCCCTCTCTCTCCACCCCCCACCCCCTCTCTCTCCTCCCCCCACCCCCTCTCTCTCCTCCCCCCACCCCCTCTCTCTCCTCCCCCCACCCCCCCTCTCTCCTCCCCCACCCCCCCACCCTCTCTCTCCTCCCCCACCCCCCCACCCTCTCTCTCCTCCCCCACCCCCCCACCCTCTCTCTCCTCCCCCCACCCCCCACCCTCTCTCTCCTCCCCCCACCCCCCACCCTCTCTCTCCTCCCCCCACCCCCCCACCCTCTCTCCTTCCCCCCTCCCCTCCCCCCACCCCCCCACCCTCTCTCCTCCCCCTCACCTCCCCCCACCCCCCCACCCTCTCCTCCCCCCACCCCCCCACCCTCTCCTCCCCCTCACCTCCCCCCACCCCAGTCTCTCCTCCCCCCACCCCCCTCTCCTCCCCCCACCCCCCTCTCCTCCCCCCACCCCTCTCTCCTCCCCCCACCCCCCTCTCTCCTCCCCCCACCCCCCTCTCTCCTCCCCCCACCCCCCTCTCTCCTCCCCCCACCCCCCTCTCTCCTCCCCCCACCCCCCTCTCTCCTCCCCCCACCCCCCTCTCTCCTCCCCCCACCCCCTCTCTCCTCCCCCCACCCCCTCTCTCCTCCCCCCACCCCCCTCTCTCCTCCCCCCACCCCCTCTCTCCTCCCCCCACCCCCTCTCTCCTCCCCCCACCCCCCTCTCTCCTCCCCCCACCCCCCTCTCTCCTCCCCCCACCCCCCTCTCTCCTCCCCCCACCCCCCTCTCTCCTCCCCCCACCCCCCTCTCTCCTCCCCCCACCCCCCTCTCTCCTCCCCCCACCCCCTCTCTCCTCCCCCCACCCCCTCTCTCCTCGCTCCTCCCCCCACCCCCCTCTCTCCTCCCCCCACCCCCCCTCTCTCCTCCCCACACCCCCCTCTCTCCTTCCCCACCCCCCCTCTCTCTCCTTCCCCCGCCCCTCTCTCGCCTCCCCCCCATGTCCTCCCCCACCCCCTCTCTCCTACCCCCACCCACTCTCTCTCCTCCCCCCACCCTCTCTCTCCTCCCCCCACCCCCTCTCTCCTCCCCCCACCCCCACTCTCTCCTTCCCCCTCTCTCTCCTTCCCCCCCCCGCTCTCTCCTTCACCCCCGCTCTCTACCTCCGCCCCTCTCTCCTCCCCCCCTGCTCTCTGCCTTCCCCCTCTCTCCTTCCCCCTATCTCCCCTCCCTTCCCCCCCGCTCTCTACCTCCCCCCACTCTCTACCTCCCCGAGCTCTCTACCTCCCCCCCCCGCTCTCTACCTCCCCGCCGCTCTCTACCTCCCCGCCGCTCTCTACCTCCCCACCGCTCTCTACCTCCCCCCCGCTCTCTACCTCCCCCTGCTCTCTACCTCCCCCCGCTCTCTACCTCCCCCCGCTCTCTACCTCCCCCCCGCTCTCTACCTCCCCCCCGCTCTCTACCTCCCCCCCCCCGCTCTCTACCTCCCCCCTGCTCTCTACCTCCCCCCGCTCTCTAC